>NC_030416.2:15189067-15279067 GCF_001660625.3 Ictalurus punctatus | reverse complement strand
GTGAATTTTCAATAAAATTACATATTACTCATTCTAGGTCTCCCTCGTGTTTATTTCATGTCATTTTTATCCACAAGATTACTGTTCTCTTGGAGGAATTTTGGAAGGTCAGCCACTTCTGGGAATTTTCGCTACTGTACAGAGTTTTTCCATTTGGAAATAATGGCACTCACTGTGGTTCTTTGAAGTCCCAGAGCCTTTGAAATAGCTTTGTAACCCTTCCCAGACTGATTTGTTTCAATCACCTTCATCATTTCTGGAATTTCTTTCACCTTTGGCATAGAGTGTTACTGGGGAAGACCTTTCAACCAACTTCATTCAGTTGAAAAAGTTCTATTTAAGTGTTGATTTGAGGCCTGTTTGTGTCTAGTCCAGCTGAACCGCATTATGAATGCAGTTTCATAGATTTGGGGAATTAGTAACTATGGGGGAAAATACATTTTCACACAGGTAAAGTTGATATTGGATAACTTTTTTGCTTCAATAAATAAGACTATCATTTAAAAACTGTATTTTGTGTTTACTCAGATTACCTTTGTTTTATTTCTGAAACAATTTCGTATGAGATATATATTTTTTTCCACAGCACTGTATTTTAAATATGATGCAGTTTTACTCTAACTGAGGTAGGTTAAAATGTTTAGTTTATGGATGGGAACGTCTGCCTTTTTATAAGGTACCATCATATTTGCTTTTTTACCTTATTTTCTCTACATCAGTTTTATGGTGCATATAAATGATAGTTATTTTGATCTATTAATCTAAACCTTCACAATATCAGATTTTGATAGTTGTTTCTATGACAAAAATGCAATGAAACTTTACCAGTGGTGTCAAAAAAACACTTTTTATTTATTGAATAAACATTTATAAAATAAAGAACAATAGGAATGACATGGCAACAGTGTACACAAACTAGAGTTTTAAACAGTTAAGTAAATATGAACAAGCAGGTCTTTTTAAGCACAAAATGTCTCATTGCCATGATCTTCTGAAAGATTTTCAACTTGAAACAAAAGCAGTACCTTTAAATTGAACCAACTGATTCAACAGAAATAATGAGATGGAATTACATTTAATGTGATAACCAAACCGTCCCTCAAGAAAACAAGTTAAACAACTCTGAGGCAGAACCTGGCTCTTTTGTGCATTTACTGCATTAGCAATAAATAAAAATTACACTGCCTTCATCCTCTCGAACTGCTAGAAATGTTGCAATTTAGGGAATATTGTTTTAATTGTCCAAATATTTTCTCAAGTCTACATATGTGTAAAAGAAATTACTGAAATTATCAAAGGAATCTAACCAAATATATAAGGGATGCATTACAGATGGCTGTTTTACCATGACGCCAATAGAAGTGGCCACATTTTTTGGATATGAATTCTCTCAATATTTACAATTTCCGGGAGATAGAAATGTAATTGCAGACTTTCAAGCAAAATGTTGATCAGAGATGTATACACTTAATATAATCTTGCTCTGTATTTAGCTTACAAGAACATTCTTACAGAAGTTACAGACTTCTGTACAAATAGATGCAAGAACCAAAAATCTGAGGTCAAAAAAGGGGACATGGTTTTCTACAGGAATCACACATTAGCTTCTGTAACACTTCAGTAATTGAGATTTCCATATTTTCTTTTTATCATCATTTTCAGTCCACAAAGCATGCTACCATAAGTTTATTTAACGTAGATAAACTGGAATAATGCACCGCAATCTCCTAAAACAACGTCAACTCAACAATATTAAACCTTAATGAGACATGGTTAAGGATATTCTTATATGCTTGGAAATTATCAGTGCTTTTAACCCAGTCTCAGGTTTCTATGAAATGGGCTTTAAGTACAAAATTACCCTGTGGGGGTGATGGCTTCATTACAGTAGGTCTTCAGGGTCAACTTCTGCCATGTATGCATCCAGCTGGGCATCCAGTTGGCTCTTGGTCATGGACATGTAATCATCCAGCTGTGCATCCAGCTCCTCTCGAGTGGGGAGAGGGCGACTGTCTCGTCTAGCACTTTTTCCAGCCGAGTCACGGCCTACAAACAGCATGCCTCTACCTGCTGAGAAACAGTAAAGAGTTTACTGTATACATATAAGAATAAGAAAAATTCCTGCTGAAATGTGTGTGTTAAATTAATGATTTGAAAGATATAAGGTAGACAAATCCTGAATGCCAGGCAATGTTTTCTATGGTTTTCTCTGAACCAGAAAATAAATAAATAAATTATATTATATTATATTATATATATATAAAATTTGTACATATTTTACACAAATTTTTTTAAGTCACTGAAAGCTGACGAAGGCAAAAAATATACAGAACTTGATTACAATATTAATCTCACATACAATACTATAACAAAAAAAACAATATCTGAATGAATAGTGCATTCAGTGCATAGTGGCAGCATTTTGTAATGTTGTTAGATCTTTTACCTCTGCCTCGGAGAGCTCCTCTTAGTCCTCTACTTCGTGTAAGTCCTCCTCTGCTTATATGAGGTCCGGGCTGTTGTTGAATCAAGCTGCCATTTGTCCCTAGAATTTTGTAAAAATTTCTGAAGGATCAAAAATGTGCAAGAAAGGCCAAATACCTTTGCATAGTTAAGAGCTTAAAGGTCTGTTTTTTTTTTTTTTTTAATTACATGGCCTTTTCTAATCCTACAAGAACAATGACCCATGAATTAAAAAAAAAAAAAAATAAACATTTCTTATTTAATTGATCACAGTCATTTACCACTTTGTGTGATGCTATTCATACAGTCATGTAAAAAATAAGTACACCTCATGGAAATTGTTGGCTCTTTTTTTTTTTTTTTTTTTTTTTTTTTTTTTTACATATTTGGACAAGCAAACATTTGATTATCTTTGAAACAGTGCCTATTAATAAAGTTGGTGTACTTGAACAAAATAACGAGAAAAAAATAGCTTTTTCAATCTTTTATTGAACAGAAATATCAATAGATGTGATATTTTTCTGTGGAAAAAGTATGTACACCCTTGGCCTCAGAAGTTAGTATTGCCCCCATTAGCAGAAGAAAAAGTTTCTGTAAGCGTTGTGCATAATTGTCCACCAGTCTGACATCGGCTTTCTAGAATTTTTGACCACTCTTCCATGCAATATTCTTTCAGTTGCAAGATGTTTGAGGTTTTTCTTGCATGTACTGCCCATTTTAAATCCCCCTCAACATTTCAATAGGATTCAAATCCAGGCTTTGACTAGGCCATTCCATAACCCTCCATTTCTTCTTTTTGAGTCATTCCTTGGTGGATCTGCTAGTGTGCTTAGGATCATTATCTTGTTGAAAGGTAGACTTTTGGTTCAGCTTCATCTTTCAGACAGATGGCCTCACATTATCTTCAAGCACTCTTTGATATGATTCAGAATTCATAGTTAAATCAATGAATGCAAGCTGTCCAGTCCCTGAGACAGCAAAGCAACCCCAAATCATAACATTTCCACCACCATGTTTCACAGCTAGGTATGAGGTGCTTCTCCTGGAAAGCTGTCTTTGGACTGCACCAAACATATCTGCTGTTACTGTGGCCAAACAACTCTATCTTTGATTCATCTGCCCAGAGCACAATATTCCCAAAGGCCTGCTCTTTGTCTATATGCTAACTGGCAAACTGTAGGATTGCGCTAATGTTCTTTTTAGAGAGTAAAATTTCCTGGCACGCCTCCCATGCAAGTCAAATTTGTGCAATCTCTTTCTGATTGTAGAAGCATGCACTTTGACACTAACAGTTGCAACACTTACTAGCAGATCCTGTGATGAAATTTTGAGGTTGTTGGAGACCTCTTTTTGCATCAGACGGTCTGCTCTTGGGCTGAATTTGCTGGGACGGTCAGTCCTGGACTAATTTACAGTCGTTTGAAATCTGTGCAACTTGTTGATGATTTTCCTTACAGTGGAATGATGTATTTCAAATAATGTGGAGATCTTTTTAAATCCTTTGCCAGACTCCTAGGCATCCACAACCTTTTATTCTGAAGGCCTTACTGAACTCTTTAGATCTTGGCATGATAACACCACACACCTCAATAACAAAGGGAAAACCAGACACTAGATATGAGAGGGGTAGATATGAGAGGGGTATAAATAAGACAAGTTCCACCTGCACTCCCTAAGCAGCTTCTAATCACTGGCACACAATCTTGATCCAAATTTTATGGATTTGAAGGTGTGATAAATGTTGGGGTGTACTTACTTTTCCATGTGACTGATCTGGTTTTTTATTCATTTAAATTGAAAAATTACTACAAAATGTCAATTTTATGTGTCATTTGATAGTGTATCACTTTTTATTAATAGGCACTGTTTCAAAGAGGATCAAATGTTTGCTTGTCCATACATGTTTAAAAAAATAATAATTCCATGGGGTGTACTTATTTTTTCCACATGACTGTACATTTAATTATCCATGCCACTAGATAGCGGCTAAACGGTGATTCATACCGATTCATTCGTCTGTGAATCAGTGTTGGAGAAATCTACTGTCAAAAATAAAGTGCTAAGTAAAATACTTTTTTTCACAGATGGTGGAACAGCAAATAAGTTTAAGCTGTAAGTAAAACAATGAAGGCTTCAAGGAACAGACTAGAACAGATCAGCTAGCCTTTATGTACCAAACATTATAATTATATTAGCCATTATGGCTTAGACATCTACAATATTATTTTTTCTTTGTTGCACAGCAATAAGACACTTGTGGCAGAAGAAATGGTCTAGATTACACCACCATACCCTATGCAATATTTGTGGTTTCTTTGCTACATGTCGTAAAATGTTGTATAAAAGCTTATGTTCGGCTCATGCGTGCAACCAAATCACAACAGTGATGTTATTTGAGAAAACACTCTCCCGTTATAGCTTAAAGTTGTCAGACACACCAACATGATTTCAGTGAACACTAGAGGGCATTAGGGTAAAGACACTGAAAACAATGCTTGTGTACAGAAATAAATGTGCTTATGTGAACTTTCACTGCGACTCACATCTCTGTGACAAAGCTCCCCTCAGCAGTATGCTTCTTCCTCTTGGTCTTCTCCAGGATCTGGACATCCCACGCAAGCCTCCACTCATCATCGGCCTCCCAAGCCTTGCCTTGATGTTGCCCTTAAACTGATGCTGCTTCACACTCTAGAGGTGAAGGATTAAAAGATGCATTATTATGAACTCATTCAGAGCATGAAAAATCAACAGTAAAGAGAACAGGAACTGACACTCTTTCAGAACAGACTGGCATATCCTGTAATTTTGTGGTTATAGAAACAAACTCTACAAGTACTGTACAACATATCACACTATTTACAGAACACCATCAAGTGAGAAAATAACATGCAACTAAAATAACCAATGCAGACCGAAACTTCAACGTGACGCTTTATTTATCTAGTTACATTTCCATAAATGCTTTCATTCCTTCAGTTTCAGTAGCCAATTTATCCCAGTCAGGGTTGAACAAGGCAAGATACACCCTGTATGGGACGATAATCCGTTACAGGGCACCATGCACATGCACGGTTTTGTGAAGCTAATCCACTTACTGGCGTGTTTTTTGGACAGTGGAAGGAAACCCACACGAACACAAGGAGAACATACACAGAAAAACCACAAAAACAGTAACCCAAGCTCAGGATCGAACCCTGGACCCTGTAGCGGTGAGGCATTCAGGTATTTTGTTGCAAAATTAGTGAGATAAATTCACCAATTTGTTCTGAAGGGCAGCCAGAACTGAAGGACGGTTGGCCATTTGCTGAGCCAGGCGCTGGTTCTTCACTGAAGCGGTCATCTTCTGGGGTACAGTGTCCCTGATGTCCACCAGAGGAACCTGCTGATGCAACATCATGGTGAAGCTACAGAAACGCAAGACAGGAAAGGGAGTGAGAACAGCACTAAAACAACCCCCTGACACACTGTTTTTTGGCTTTTACCTCCCCTTTTAACAAAAGTTAATTTGACACAAGCTTTGCCTAAGCAAACATTGGTTTCTCTTCTTACCGCTCATCTAGTGACAGAGATGTGGTGCTGTTCAGCAAGATCTGGGTGGATGGTGCATTCATCTTTAACAACCCACTCTGTAATGTGCAAAAAACATTACGCAACATTAGTTATTATAAACTCTAATAAAACTGTGCAAATTGAGAATCTGGATTAATTGACATTTTCTGTATACTGCCATACGAGCAAACTAATCAAACCCCAAACACCATGAGTCTACCTGACTTGTTTATATTTATTTATATATATATATATATATATATATATATATATATATATATTTATTTATTTATATATATATATATATATATATATATATATATATATATATATATATATATATATATATAAAAACAGAAATAATAAAATACAATTTCATGCCACAATAGTAAACGTTTTGAGCTTGATTGATATATAATAGATAACACGTGTAAGGGAGAAATGCTCCAAATTAGCAAGCAGCTTTGGTTTGTAGCAGATAATCAGCTATTGTAATTGAACCGCATTGCTCACAATGTCTGACGGTTTACATTACTCAGACAGCTAAATATAATATAGTCCCCCAGTGAATACTATTAAAGTCTGTCTTTCAGTAAAAGTAATAGCTGTGTGTATATATCACATTCATTTCACTCGTATTAGTTGTGAAATTAGCTAACTATACAAATCTGTCCAGAGTGATATAGCTAGCTAACGTCCACTCTGTTACATTTGCAAAATGTTTCTTACAATAAACTAGATGTTAAAGTTATATAATGTAATACTATAGATGGATATATATTAGTTACCAAATGTTTAGCTGTAGAAACGCTAACAAATTTAACAACCGGCTCGGAGATATTGATTAGGAGAGACTGAAGCAGGTGATAGAGATTTATATTTTGTCGCCTGGTTCAAACCTTTTCTCTACACTCTGCTCTTGGGTCTCTGGCCCACAGTCCTCATGTAACCGCTTAAAAAAAAAAAAAAACAGTTTGCATACTTTACAAACATATATATTTTACTCACTCACTTACAAACTTTGCAAGTGTGTCTTTGTAGGCTTTGGGAGTCACTGGCAGCATACTACAGTCCTAATGAGGAAAAGGACGCGTTAGATTTTGTCGATATGCGAGTAAATTTTCCAGTTATGTTCATTTCAGGCCAATTCCACGTCGCCCTCTAGTGTTCCCTCCGTGTACCACAGGTCAAACTTCATTGAAGTGGCTTAGAATCTTTCACTGTTATTTCATCCTCGCCGAGAAAATGTGGTGGTCTTATAGGTTTAGTACTTCCGGTTAGTTCTAGTGTGGTCACTGCACAGCAAAAAAAACATTTAATTCAACAATATATCTGTTAAAAGAAGAAGCATTTTTAATACGTAATTAATTATTTTCTTGTGCTCTCTGTTTTTGATGTTAAATTCAGGGCCCGTTCCTCTCCAACCACACATGAACCAGTGCATGGAGTACTGATTGCCCTGTCTGCAACAAAATATATGGAAAATAAAGTGCATATATTACACATTATACATTATACATTACACTTTCATTCTTAGTCTTTGAGGAGCCTAAGTGCTTTGCAGAAAGCAATCTACAGTAATCTTAGGCAACTGATTTCTTTCCACAAAATCGTCCACCTCTTTATCAAGTCCTGAATCAATGGCCAGTAGTGACATACAGAGTTTGTTTTTAATCCAACATATTAGGGAAAATTAATATTCTCTGGCTTGTTTATTCTTTTATAGTTATTTTTATCACCACACTTAGTGTGTGTTATATTCAAGATTTTTCATCTGCTTATCTCAAGTTTAAAACAGTTATTGACCTACTGCTTATTAGTTTCAAAAACACACACACCAGTTACATTTCTGAAATTATTTCCTGTGATTTTTTATATTCATTGGTATGTGTATGGTGCTGTGCATGACATTGTTATGGCCTAATCATTCACTTCATGTTTATGCTCATGGAGGGTCCCCTAGGGGCCAGGGGCCATGTTTATAATTTTAGAGGGTCCCCTAGGGGCCGGGGTCCATGTTTATGATTGTAGAGGGTCCCCTAGGGGCCAGGGGCCATGTTTATGCTAGTGGAGGGTCCCCTAGGGGCCAGTGGCTGTATTTATGATCGTAGAGTGTCCCCTAGGGGCCAGGGGCCAAGTTTACGCTAGTGAAGGGTCCCCTAGAGGCCAGTGGCCATATTTATGATCGTAGAGTGTCCCCTAGGGGCCAGGGGCCAAGTTTACACTAGTGAAGGGTCCCCTAGAGGCCAGTGGCCTTATTTATGATCGTAGAGTGTCCCCTAGGGGCCAGGGGCCATGTTTATGCTAGTGGAGGGTCCCCTAGAGGCCAGTGGCCATATTTATGATCGTAGAGTGTCCCCTAGGGGCCAGGGGCCAAGTTTACGCTAGTGAAGAGTCCCCTAGAGGCCAGTGGCCATATTTATGATCGTAGAGTGTCCCCTAGGGGCCAGGGGCCATGTTTATGCTAGTGGAGGGTCCCCTAGAGGCCAGTGGCCTTATTTATGTTCGTAGAGTGTCCCCTAGGGGCCAGGGGCCAAGTTTACACTAGTGAAGGGTCCCCTAGAGGCCAGTGGCCTTATTTATGATAGTAGAGTGTCCCCTAGGGGCCAGGGGCCATGTTTATGCTAGTGAAGGGTCCCCTAGAGGCCAGGGTCCATGTGGATGAAAAATTAGAATGATTCTTCTTGTTATTTTTTATGGACTAAGATTTATGAAATTGGAAATGTGGATTTAAAATCTGAATTTGAATATTATTATTTTGAATTCATATCATTCATTCGGAAATTGTTTTTCGTGTTTTGAAAAACAAGTGCTTTGTCCAAAATGTAATAGAATTTTTTTTCTCAGGCTAAAAAAAATTAAAACCTGATGAAATAAGGAAAAAAAAGGGGGACAATGAAGTCGTTTGAGAAATGTGCTTATTTGTGTGCACCCCCCCCCCCCCCCCCCCCCCCGAGAAAGAGCTGGACGTTTTCTCTCACAGCCTATTTCTGATGATTGAATTTAAGCTCATTCATGAACGACTGAAGCCTACCATGAACTAATTTAACAATGAAGCATTAACTTCACTGCTGATAAAAAGTCACAGATAGGGATTTAACTGTTGGCTGCACACTGTTTTCACTATAGTCTTCATTAGGCTTCTAGGCTATCGGATCGTGACACATCTCAAACTACACTATGTCTGAAAAAGTATATATTATTAGGGTTTTGCGTCAGTGATGCACTCAATCCTAATGAAATTTTGAGTGAGACAGACAGACACCAACGTCACTGTTGGCTGTGATTCTGTGCAGTCTGTCTGGCTGAGAAGAGTGTAGTGATTGGCTGGATTCACCATAAGCCCCTCCCCTTCTCTCTCTCTCTCTTTCTCTTTCTCTCTCTCTCTCTCTCTCTGGGAGCGGCAGGATGTGAGAAGGAGGGCGCGAGACAGATAAACAGAGAGACACGCAGAACTTCAGTGGAGGGACAGAGGAGGAGACAGCAACAAATCCAGGAACATTTATACACGTGACTCCTCGAAACCTGTAAGCGCACTTTTATTTCACTTAATCTTATACTCGAAGTGTCTGCAGTTCGTTTTCTGTGTTTCTAAAAGGATTATGCGTTGAGGAATGTAACTGAAATGTTTCTCTACATTAATAACTGATCGAATTGTGTCTGGACCAGAGCACTGCATAGGCTCTTGCATGTAATAAGTGTGATTAAATTAACTGACTTGCATTTGCTTGTAGTTTATAATAACAGTTAGCTTTATTCACACTCAAAGCATGTGGAAAAGTTCAGAAGTCAAAAGCTATGTGAAGTTGATCTCAAGGTTTACCCATGTGAACTAGTGTCATTCGTGCTTATCTGACATACTAAGACATACTAAGCAAACTTCATACACATGGTAGACCTCATGATAGTGTTTCATTACTCTTAATGAAATCTTCATCATCTTCTACTAGTGTTTTAGAGGACCTTCCAGGTTACCTGATGTTAGCTCAGATATGCGCCGCTTTGTTTTGAGTCTCACAAAGTATTTTTGAATGACACTTTTTCATTTGTTCCCTCTCTTCCTCTATCCCTTATCTAGGGCACGAGTATGTCTGTGAACTCTCCCAGTAGCAGCGATGCATGTTTGAGCATCGTTCACAGTCTGATGTGCCACCGGCAGGGTGGCGAGAACGAGGGCTTTGCCAAGCGTGCCATCGAGAGCCTTGTGAAGAAACTAAAAGAGAAGAAGGACGAGCTTGATTCTCTTATAACCGCCATCACCACTAACGGTGTCCACCCCAGCAAATGTGTCACCATCCAGAGGACGCTGGACGGCAGGCTGCAGGTCTGAGCACTAACAATGATGAAATGGCCCTTTTCGAGTGAAAAAAGTTTCTATATATGTGTTTTCCCATATCGTTGTTTATAGTATAGATGGAACTTTCTTACACACTGTTATGTGTGTATTATAATTCACCCAAGGACAGATTACTCTTTGATCTAGTCCACTGGGGAACATTGTGAAACGCCACAGTGATGTAATCCTTTGCTGTGTGACTGATATGCCACTCTCTCTGTGTTTAGGCTGGACTCAGTCTGATCAGCAGTGTCAGTGATAACAGCAGTTACTGCTGTGAACTTAATGGCGCTCTCATAAAGCTTCAAAAAACTTCACACGTATTAGCTTTGCTCTTGCCAGTAGACTAGATGCATGCCAAGATCTCCACAAGACAAGAGACTCTCAAGTGGGAATTTTCTGACAGACAAGACAGAACACCAGTTCTGTTCAGAATTACTGTTGTGGCCCGTTTCTGTCAGCAGCTCACCATTTTGTTATCCTGACATGTATATGGTTGTTGTGTACTCTTGGCTGATGAAGAAACAACTAGAGAAGAGAGACTGAGAGTTCCCTTCCCCTCCCCCAGTTGCAGACAGAGCGAGGGAACGAGAGAGCAGGAGAAGGAGGGGTGGAGGGAGAGAGGGTTGTTTTGTCTGAGACACAGGAAAGGGGCAGGGTTAAGTTAAGGCCTGTCTGTCTCTCTGTCTCGGAGTGTGCGTGTGTGTGTGTGTGTGTGTGTGTGTGTGTGTGTGGGCGTGTCTAAGAGTGTCAGAATTTGAAGTATGTACACAATCTACACAAGTTTTAAGCATGTGTTCACAGTATATCTGTGCTATATTTCAGGCAGTGTGTTTATTTAAGATGTGTTGGCCCAGTTCTAAACCCTCATCGTTGTGTGTGTGTTTGTGTGTGTGTGTGTGTGTGTGTGTGTGAGAGAGAGAGAGAGATTAGGAAGAGTACGTTACTCTTTGTGGAAGGTAGGCAAACAACATAAGTTTTGAAGTAAATAACAAACTCTGTTTGGAAGTTAACCTCACTTGGTTGGGACCAGATGGTTAGAATCGAAAGTTAGCTCTCGTTTAGTCTTTACTATTTGGGACAAATACTGATACACACAATGCATTATCTCTCTTAGCTTGTCCTTCACAAGCTAAGAGAAGGCTATAGGAAAGGCTGAATCACGCTGAATCATGCAGTGTCTAAGCTGGAGGCTGTGTATGAACTCCGTGTGAGCTGTATAGATGTTCTCTGTCAGGATTCAGGCTCTGTTTTTACTTTACCAGCCATATTTTGTTGGTTTATAGCCCTTTGTGCCTTTCACACTTAATTCTTTTTCTTTATGAGAGTCAGGATGTTCAGAATGTGACAGGGAAATGTTTTTATTATGGCACATTCCTTTTGCTGCTCTTCTTTTCATACCTGCCACTCCATTACCCTTGCAGTTACAAACCTGTTGGGTTTCCTCTTGTTGGTTTTCTTCCCCATGCACTTTGTCATAACAATAACAGCCCCCCCCCATTGGTATATCTCTGTAGGTAGCAGGGCGAAAAGGCTTTCCTCATGTCATCTACGCTCGACTGTGGCGTTGGCCAGACCTCCACAAAAACGAGCTCAAACATGTCAAGTTCTGCCAGTATGCCTTCGATCTCAAGTACGACAATGTATGTGTCAACCCCTATCACTATGAACGGGTGGTGTCTCCAGGCATCGGTATGTGTGCGGTCCTCATTTTTAAAAAAACCCCCATAGAAATAGGAAAGTATGACTAATACACTAAGAGAAGAACGTCAGATGCATTACAAGGCTTTAATGGAATTTGTAGAATTTTGTACACTTTATATACCAACCATGGTTCAACAGTTCTTCGCCTCAGGTTTCTGTCTTACTCTAATGGTGTAAAGATAGACCACGTATACTGTATGTAAAGAAAGAAATTTCAGAATGATGCAAATTATATGAAGACAATATAAAGGCAAAACAATTACACCAAATTCTCATAGCAGAATATAGACACAATGTTCAGTAAAATCCAGTCAGTGTGTTACCATAGTAATAATATGGCCAGATGACCTTTCTACAGCTAAAGTGTTTTTGCTGTTTCTGCTTCTGCTTTCTCCCAAATACAGTTGGACTAAGCTTGCAGACCACAGGTAAGAAAGCCAAACAAAGATTCACTTGTGTTTTCTGTGTCCGTTTGCTATCACATATCTGAATGCTGCAGAATGTTTTGTGTGTGTACAAGAGGTAGTTTGCATCCTTATCAATAAGCTTCATAGTTCTGTTAGTCTCAGCTTGTTTTTACTTATATTATGCAAATGTTTTCATATTTTATGACAAGTAAGCTATTGGAACAGCTGCATGAGCAGATCTGTAGACTATTCTTTTCCAAATCAGATGGGTAAGGCACAGAAGGTCTATGCAAGTATTCCAGAAACTGTATATGAAGTGACACTGACACATGAAGCCGTTTGTAGTCACACAATAAACCTGAGAGATTTTTCACAAAGCTAGCTTATAAAATCCAGGCCTATTAAATTGCCTTTCTTAAATGAATCAGGCAGGTGTCTGTAGGTTCCAATAACAAAATTGGAAATTGGTGTGGGCTTCCAGTAATTATAGAATCTATAGTAATCTCCGTGGGAAATGCTGGAGGATCACTCTTGTCGCAAAGTAATCTGGGACCGGTTGCTAAAATGCCTTACACTTTGTACACACTCCCTACTACACCCGATTTTACATTTGTGGCTAATAATAACAGGATGTCCCAACTGTCTCCATACATAAGGGACTGTCAGTGGATGTTCGTGGACGTCCACTTCTCGGTTGGTCCGCAACACTTCCAGTCTTTTTGAATTTGTTAATAAGTTTGGAAACAGTGTCATGTGTGTGATGTGCCTGCCATGTTTCCTGTTAAAGTCCATTGCAACCAGGTGAGAGTTTCCTAATCCAGCCACGAGAATGATTACAATATGTTCTTCTTCTGTCAAAGGCACTCTTAAAGGATATCTGAAAAAATAAATAAATTACATTTTTATATATATAATATATATATTTCCATTATGTATGGAGACTTTTGGGACCCCCCTGTAGATTTCCTGTATGCATTTAAGTTACTGGTTTAGTTATTCTATCTATATCCAAGTATTAAAAACTGGATTAGAAACTTATAATATGTAGACTACTTGTTAAAAATTAATTACATCCCAATATTAAAGCTTGCTAGGATATGCATGATATGTGTGAGGTTGGCAGTTATTTTTTTACCCAGTGGTGTGGCAGAATGTTCCTGAGTATATGTATGATTTTCTATATCTACAGATATCTTTTAGGTTGGTGGAACCAAGACATAATGTGACTTATCTAATAGAACTGATCACATTAAGTTGACACATTGCAGGTTTCTCCAAAAGCATATGCTGCTATCGTATCAGAGTTGGGCTTGTTAAAATAAGCTGGGCTTATTTAGTTAGTTCACTTAGTGGAATACCCTGCTGACCCCAGGCCATACTAAGACAAAGATTCCCATAATTTTTACATACTGCCGTTTCTTGCCCTCCACAGCCAGGCCGATAAAGGAAGAGTATATCCATGACTGTATCCAGATGGACGGTCCACCCAGAATGCCCCCCCAGCAGGACCATCATGCCCCAGAGCACTACAGCCAACAGCTACCCCCACTCCAGCTGCCCCCAGAGCCCCATCGTCATGCCCCTCCATCAGTAACCCTCTACCCGAGCCTGCCCCTTTCACCACCTTGTAAGTGCCACTAATAAATCATACAACCTTGCAATCATGACAACATAATTAGTTTAAATACAGTTGGGCATAGTAAATAAACTTTCGAAATGACTTATCATGGAATATGTATTTTTAAAGTAGGGAAAAATAAAGTTGTGGGATTCTTTACAGTTTTTTTCTTCACATTGATTTTTTTTCCCATGAAGACAACACTCTTCAAATCTGTCCTTTCTATTCACATTTCATAAAAGAGCCTGTATTATCTTTTTTTTGGTAATATTTTAATATATCACCAGTAACATTAAGAATTAATAAATAAAAAGCTGAACATGTTTGTTTAATGGGACCTGTCTCATCATTGTAGTTTAATTATCAGGATGTCAGTGAAATATTGAAATAAGGTGAGTTTATATATATATATATATATATATATATATATATATATATATATATATATATATATATATATATATATATATATATATATATATATATATATATATAAAATTTGCCTTTGTGTAAGAAGAATATTAATGCTTATTCTCTGTCTTTGTGTAGCAAGTAGCTCCAGAATGTCCCTGCAAGGTAGCCATTCAGAGGGCCTACTGCAGATCGCCTCTGCTCAAAGCAGGGCTTTGGCATCCTGTTCTCCCCCCACCACTCCTACACACACACCAACAAAAACAACAACACACAGCCAGACCCCAGGCCAGCAACCTGATGCAGATCGCTGCAGTCAGGGTGACTACGGCACCTCCAAACAGACCCAGGCACAGACCTCCTACCACAGTGAGTAATGGCAATGGAGTCTTAATTTTGGAAATAAATAAACTGTAAACTCTGTTTATGAATTTTAACATATGGGCAAAGCTCAAATTAGATCTTTGCTCATATCAGGCCTGTTCTAGATAATATATTAAAATAGTATAAATTCTCCAACGTCACAGCAACAACTTGGACAGGCACGAGCACTGCATCCTACACACCTATGGGGTCCCAGCAGAATGGGCGGAGTCACCAGCAGGGTCCTCCCCACCACACTGGTCATTTCTGTATGTCAATCTCTTGTTTCATTTAATCCTTCTGTAATCTAAAAATGTTTATGTAGACGCAATCTTTATTCGGTTATAATCTAATTTGCTATTTATAATTCTCGCCAGGGTCTCAACATCACACTCCCACCTCCTACCCTCAGCCAGTCTCCAACCATCCAGGTACATTAAACTGTACATACACACATACTTCAAATTTGATGTCATTCTTATTTCTAACGGAATTTAGTAAGAATGTTTTTTTTTTTTTTTCTTCCTCATGTATACCTCAAGGTCCAGAGTTCTGGTGCTCAATCTCATACTTTGAGATGGATATCCAGGTGGGGGAGATGTTTAAGGTCCTGGCTAACTGCCCGCTGGTAACTATAGACGGCTATGTGGATCCATCCGGAGGAGACCGCTTCTGTCTGGGGCAACTGAGCAATGTGCATCGCACAGATGCCAGTGAGAGAGCACGGTGAGCATGTGTAGTTAAAAAATACTGTGTCCTTGCATGGAACTGCATGTGCACACATTTTCAAATCTTCATTATGTTTTTTTTTTCTTCATTTTCTTGAATTGTTTGCTGAACTTCACACTTGGACTATGCCACCAAGTATTTCTACCATAGCTGACTGAATTGTTTTCTTCTTTTTCTGCCCATGCTGGGTCTCGGTCCTGTCTCAGGCTCCACATTGGTAAAGGTGTGCAGCTAGAGTGTCGTGGAGAGGGAGACGTGTGGATGCGATGTCTAAGTGACCATGCTGTCTTTGTACAGAGCTACTATCTGGACAGGGAGGCAGGAAGAGCACCAGGGGATGCTGTGCACAAAATCTACCCAGGAGCTTATGTCAAAGTAAAAACATCACTGCATCAAACACAGATATGAACAAAAATGTTGCCATTATTGGACAAGGTTTAATTTACGACTTTAACCATGGTATTATTGTTGATGCCATGGCCCATGTGACATCTGTTGAAGTGAGGAAAATAAGGAAATGGAGCTCGTCTACACGTTTGATTGAATGCCACTATAGAATTTATTTAAATTTTTCTCTTTTCTCAGTACAATTTTTTAGTATAAAAGGTAAAACCATAATGATGAAACAAAAGCAATACAAACAGTTCACTGCCTGTCTCAAGTTTAAGTGCTTGAGCTGTGTCAGCTCCGTCAGCCCTGTATTTCTTTGGTTCATACTCATTACCTGCCAGTTCAACCTGCCTCCTTTTTTCATTCACAGCTGACTCTGGACCATACCTCTACTGCCAGGTCATGTTTTGACAACGGCTGTTACACCATTAGAGCTGCAACAACTAATCGATAAAATCAATAATAATCGATTATGAAAATCGTTGTCAACGAATCACGTTATCGATTAGTCAGTCTGCGCGTGGCACAGGGCACGAAAACACGCATTGGAGAGTAAATGCATTTACACTATGCACTGTGTACTCTACAGTCTAGTGTATGGATATTAGAAAGGTAGTATCGTCTAAAATGGAACACTAGCGGTTTTTTTACTAACCGGCAGTATAAGCCGCTTCTTAGTCGACGACGCATGACGTCATGCGCAGTAATGCGATGCCGCGGAGAACAAACTTTATAAAGCGGAGCTTGTGTAGCATTGAAGCACGACAGTGATGCACGAGCACAAAGTTATGTTTATATCCAAAATGCTCCACTGTGTGCAAGGGGTTGGGGAAACTGGTGCGAGTTGCTTAAAAGGTTTAGTTTAATTTAAGTTTATTGTCATTATATGTTGTATTTGCGCACTTGCAGTGTAACTTCTGTAGTTTATTATAACGGAAGTGATCTGTTAGTAATGAGGCCGCGTTGCTCCTCACTCGCAATGTAGATGCAGTAATGCACAGTTTAGCGCAAGTAAGATCTGTAATGTCTAATTAAAACACTATGATAAAGTAAAAAATATGTCTAAAGTCTGTGAGTAACGGAAACCACCAGGTGCAGTGAAAGTGAGATTTTATTATTCATTTAGTTGACTTTAGTTTAATTCATTGCTTTTTGTGCATCCATAGAAAGTAATTAATGAATACTATTCTATAATATAAACAATCAGTTTGTGGATTTTATTTTCAATAAAGAAAAAATGGTACTGAAAGTTTGTCGTCGTCCCCCCCCCCATCTGATTAACCGATTAATCGCAAAACAATCGGCCAACTAATCGATTATGAAAATAATCATTAGTTGCAGCCCTATATACACCATTAACTGTTTTCAGTAGCTACTTCTTTCACCTTGTACACTTTACTTTGAAACCTTTTGCAGTATAGTATGCTGCATTTGGGTGTTAAGGTTTGAACAGGTAAAAGGTAAAACAGTTCTGTTTACTGCCAATCAGGAGTTTCACATGTTGTCCATGTGGGGTTTGTGTGGGTTCTCTTGTATCCAACCATCCCCCAATAACATTTCTGTAGCTGAAATGTTTATGCTAAAATGCCCCTAGGTGTTAGTTTGTGCAGTGGTTCCTGTGATGGGCTGGCATCCCAAACAGTGTTTATTCCTGCCTAAAATCCAGTGTTCCTGGGATAGGATCCGGATCTCCATAACTCTAAATGGGATAAAGTTACTGATGATGAATGAATTAAATCATTATTACATTATCAGCCAGTTTGAATATCAAATGGTTTCACCTACTACAGCATTAGAAGCACTTTGCTTGCTACAAGTCTCTGAAACTGAACTGGAGGAATGAACGCCATTCTTTTAAAAGATATTCCCTGAATTGTTGTTTTGAAGGTGCCAGTAGAGAGCACTGTCTAACAGATTGCTCCAATATCTCTTGTACATCTCCACAGATCTGGTGATTGTGAAGGCTATATCGTTTAGGATTTTTCATGCTCATCAATCTATTCAGTGTGCTCTCATGCCCAGTGGATGGGGGCGGGGTCTTTCAGGAAGAGACCACTTCCATCAGGATAGAAAAGTTTCAACATAGGTTAAACTGTGATCAGTCAGAAATAAATTTTTGTTGATTTCTAATGTCCCTTCCCTCTAGGAGGACAAATACCAGCAAAATGCCTGGCCTAAACAGAGCCATGGGTTTTTCCATTAATTTGTCACCAATTTGTCCAGTATGGTATGAGTAGACATGGTACAATGTGCCTATGTTCATTGTGGTAATAGAGTCAGGTATGAGTCATTTACAGTAAATTGTTTAGGAAATTAATCTGTAAAACAAACATACCATGACACACATTTACTGTCATTTCTGTTCTTTCTGTCCCCCAATCTTTTTTTCCCTCATTCTCTCTCTGTCCAGGTCTTTGACCTGCGTCAATGCCATAGGCAAATGCAGCAGCAAGCAGCAACTGCACAGGCAGCTGCAGCTGCACAGGCTGCAGCAGTGGCCGGAAATATTCCAGGACCCGGCAGTGTGGGGGGAATCGCCCCTGCCATCGGTGAGTCTATGCCTTTGTGTTAAATTTGGCATATATTAATTGCCATGTAAGACATAATTCATTGTTCTACTAATCACATTAATTTACCATAATGACTAATGGGTACGCTTATATTTACTGGTCTATTTATTCAGAAGTATTTGTCTGCATTGTTCTGTCTCTACTTAGGTTTCTCTGCTGCAGCGGGCATAGGAGTTGATGATTTGCGTCGACTGTGTATATTGCGTCTGAGCTTTGTGAAGGGCTGGGGCCCGGATTACCCACGCCAGAGCATCAAACAAACCCCATGCTGGATAGAGGTGCATCTCCACCGGGCATTGCAGCTGCTGGATGAGGTGTTACACACCATGCCCCTCGCTGAGCCCAGCCCTGCCAACTGACCTGGTAACAGAGCTTAATCAAACACAGCATCTCACAAGAATCCACAACAGGGAACTATGGAGGAGAGATGGAGAGATGATGATATGCTCCATAGCTTCTCCCACATACACAGCATGCCCAAGTGAACAGACAGTGACTCATGGAAGGAGGCAGACACTTACACAAGCTTTCCGTTGCCATGGCCAGCAGACTGAGTGGACCTCTGCGCTGACCAGTGTATAGTCCAATCATAAGATTGTTGACTCACATGGAAATAAAGACCAGAGAAAGATGGCACAAGTGAACAGGAGGCCCTGGAATTGGTGAAGAGTTGAGCAACGCTCGCTTCAAGAGAAATCTGCGTGTCGTCCTAAAAAGAACTAACGTGTTCTGTTATTCCTGGCCCAGGATATGATTTGAAATGCTGATTTATTCTGTAAGAGCAGTGATACCACAAACACCAATCTCGGCTAAATCTCGGTAATGGACAGACAATCATTTGAAACTTTTTGTTACAATGTGTTTTTGTAACCGTGGGGTAGTATTTTATCCAAAAGGTTTTTGTAAAACCAAACCAAAGCAACAAATCCTAAATAATTTGAGCAAATTATTTCATTGTTTATAATCCTAGTGATGTATTTATAGCATTTTATATGCTGCAATACCAAAAAGGTAGCTTCTTTCGAGTGAATAGAAAATGGCAACCCTGAGTAAGCAAAGCACAAGGATTTCCTCATGTTTTCCTCAACTTGTCTTGCGCATTAAGTGCGAGATCTTTGATTACTTCTGGGAGTAGAGTATGCGGCACCTCATTTCATGCTGCAACCTTTTCTCATCATGAAGACTGTTTTACAGTAACTTTTAGGTGTTTCTTTCTGTTCCACCCCTCCTCCCAACTTTTTGTGCCTTATTACCAATGAATACATGCTGTACCTTTTTTTTTTCTTTTCTTTTCTTTTCTCTTAAATATAAATCTATGCAAAATCATTTTTTAAGTTTATTACTGAGCCCATTTGTTTTTCACATCCAGACTGAACTAGTCCGTGACGTCAGTTTTAGACGTTTCAGACCATTTGAAGAGGTTTAGTATAGATTAGTTAATTTCTTACCACTTGTACTGTTAACTGCTTTGATTTCTCTTTCTTCATGTCATTCAGGTGTGTCTCCCACATGCATTGCATGTTCCTTGATGAACATTTTCACTTAGTAGCCGTGTGGTTGTTCTTGGTATTATTTTAGAGCAGCTTCATAGAATTACTGTAATTATTTAAAGTCTAAACAAATTTTGTCTGAGCAATCGTTAACTATGCAAAAACATACCACCAAAATATTTTGAGTAATAATGGCAATATGGCATCATTTTCAACAGGCTTCCTGAACTAAGCGGTAAAAAGATTAAGTTTTTAAAAGTAGCTACACAGACTTTAGACATGGTTACAAGTTATACGTTGAAGCATAAATGTATGACGAGTTATATAGTAGTGTATGCTACTGTAACTGTTAAGTATTGCACACTATGACCTTGTACTGTATATTACTGGACGCTATTATAACGTAAACCTCACAAAGTTTCCCTTCATCTTTGCAAACATTATTATAGACATAGATTGAACCCAAAACCTTGTTTTAACTCCGTACCTAATATTCTTATAGTTTAGTTTTGTACAGTCATTCTTGAAGAAATAATTAAAGAAAGAAAGCTATGGCAGAAAAAAGTATTTGTATTGTTTTGCCTTCCACAGTCTGCAGTGAGAGTAACTAAAATACAAAAGCAGCTGTGGATACAACCCAGTGTTTAATTACACCTGAATTGAACTCTGTTGATTTCACACTGTAGCTGTTTCTTCTACACTGCTCTTTTAATTCTGTAAGTGTTGAATGAAAGCTTTTATTGTTATGATATACATGATGTACACATGTGACTAGTACAACAAAAAGTTGTACTTTTTCTATTTCTTTTTTTTTTGTTTCTTTAAAGTTTGCTAGAAAACAATGGTGGAGAGGCTTAAAAGTGCATGGCTCAAGAGAAAGCAGTGGCAGCAGGTGATTTTGAACTCTCAACTTTTTGATGAGTAGCTTTAACAGTTGATCCACTACAACCCCTAAACAGACCAACTAACTTGCTAACTGTTAATTTGTTTTGTTGTGTTTTTTTTTTTTGTAAGGGCATTTGCAGAGCAATTTTACTGAGATTTATAGTAGATGTTAATTTAAAAAAAAAAAAAAAAAACTAATAGAAAAAGGCAATACAGCCAGCCTCATTTATGTATAGCGTACAGTAGAGAGTGCTGTGTCTTGAAAAATTAACCGCTACCAGCCATGCTGTTCAAATAGGGTGGGATTCTACGCTTGGCAGTTGCCAAGTTCATTTCCAGCTTCCTTGACAAAATTGATCAATAAATAAAAATGGATTTTCTAACTGCCTTAAAGTTGTAGTGCTCAGAAACTGTTTCCTTTCTAACACTTACTGGCAAAGCTTGTCTATCACCTTTGTCGTCTCAGGATGTGTTTTGGAGGCTGCTAGCTGGGTGAGAGAGAAACTGAGCTGGGTTTTTCAATCACAAATACATCCATCCATCCATCCATCCATTTTCCATACTGCTTATCCTACACAGGGTCACGGGGAAGCCTGGAGCCTGTCCCAGGGAACTTGGTGCACCCTGCAACCGTGGGTGCAACCCTGGATAGGGTACAAATGCATTACAGGGCACAACCGTACACATACTCGCACATTACAGACCATTTAGAAATTCCAATCAGCCTACAAAGCATGTCTTTGGACTTGGGGAGGAAACCAGAGTACACAGAGGAAACCCCCAGAGCACGGGGAGAACATGCAAACTCTGCGCACACACAGGATGGCGGCTGGACTAGAACCCCCAGTCCCGGAGGCGCGAAGCAAACATATATTTTAATTTTTTTTAAAAATCAAAAACCTAATCAAAAATACTTCATTCCATATAAACAGACGGCCTGTCTAATCACAATACAGTGCAAGCAACATCTAAAAAAGCGTTTGTCCTCCACATAACTCTAGAGCTGATTCATCACGGTCGGTGTTCAGTAGTAGGTAGGTGTTCTTACTCCGCTGTAGGAAGAGAGGAACCGGATGTGGGTGTTAATTCGACACTGTGAGAGTTGAATCAAAGCTGAACGTTAACTCAGTAGGATGTTGTAGGTGTTTCTGACGGTAGAGGTGTCGGTGGTGATGGCGGCGCAGGTGGGCGGGGCTTAATCACATCACAGAGCAGCAGCATCTTAAAGCTCAGCAGCATCTCCACCACTGCGCAGCATTACGGGGACCAGCACCAACACTCCAGCCTCACCCCAGCCTCAACACAGCATGAACTCAAATTCCTAGAAATCTTAATCATGAACGATCGAGTTCGTGAGAATTAATTCAACGACTCGTCGTCTACCGTTCTGTCGATTAGTACTTGTGTGTGTGTGTGTTTTTTCCCCCCGCCGGACCGCACAAGACGCGCCCCAAGTCTTCAAAATGGCCGAGATCACCGAAATACGAGCAGCGTACGGTGAGTATCCTCAATTCTGCTTTTGAATATCTACACATTTACTATAGTATCTTTCATGACGTTATGAAATAACCTTCAGTTCACATTCAGATGTGCCAGTACAGCAACTGCGTTGAGTTGTGTTCAGTAGGCCTGTACAGTACGTGTGAATTAGAGCAGGGTGTAAACATGCGCTTCTGTCATCTCTGTGTGAAGTATAGTCAGAGACTCATAACGCTCTTTATTCACATATGTTTGTTAAGTAATACAAGTCTTTTATTATTGTTGTCAGTGGGGTTTTTGTGGGGTTTTTTTAAACTCAAATTTCGCCTTTTCCATGTGTATATATTATATATTATAGGTGCTCTAGAACCTAAACACTCTCTCTCTCTCTCTCTCTCTCTCTCTCTCTCTCTCTCTCTATATATATATATATATATATATATATATATATATATATATATATATATATATATATATAATATATATATATGACTGAGCAAGGTTTGCCTATGTAATAAGGTGTGTTATTGATTAGAACCTTTGCATGATGGGTCATTTTGTAATTATGGAGCTGCCTAAATACCAGTTTAGGAATAAACATTATGCTTATTTGATATTATTGGATATTATACTTGTAATTAAACTTTGTTTTCCATCACTGCACATGTTAAGTGCTAGCCCCAGAGATGTCTCAGATTGCTGTAACCTTGTCTGACTCATACAGTCTGATACTGGTCTCTCATTTTAGGAGTGAGTTTCTTGTTTATACATACTGGTATTTATGTATTTTTGAGGTCTTGGTGTTATTGGTGGTTTGCAGTTCTTTGAATTGATGTGAGTAACATGCATTCCTTAACATTTGAGAATATCTGATGATCCATGTGACATGTCATGTCATGCTGCACTGGTCTTGCTATGTGTGCATGAGGCTGGTGAATGAAACTTGATGCAGCTTAAGATGGGGATGATATTATTATTATTATTATTATTATTATTATTATTATTATTATCCCCCTTGTTATATTATAAAATAGTTCATTGAGTGATTAAGCAGCATGTCTTGATGTTACCCGACAGATGTGCAGCAAGATGATTGGAAGGAGTTTGTGAGTCCTTCTCCAGCACTATTTCAGTTAAACATATAGAAAGCACTTTAGAGGAAGATTAGAGTCGTTCAAATGAGCTTTGTCCTCTGGAAAAGATTTGATAAGTTCTGAAAGTTGTTGGTGGGCTATCACTATTTAAATTTTAAAAAAAAAAATGTAATGTGTTCTTCTGACAGAACCTTTCATCATTTACCAACTTAAATAGCAGTAAATTGCAGCAACCAAAAGCAAGCTTATTTTGTCAGCCACTCTTTCCTGACAGGATTTGTACTCCCGCCCCCACACAAAAACCAAAAACTAACCCATTATGGTCATGTTGTGACGATACTGATGATGTAGCTACAGCCATTATTAGTGTGGGCTCTTTTGAGGGACTGCGTGACGTGTATTGTAGGCTACTGTATGCGGTGCTAGCTGGTGCTGGCCGTGGGAGTAACATAATATGTCTTCCTGAGTCATGCTACTGAAGAGGAGGAGAGGGAGAAAAAAACAGTGTCTGATCTCACAGTGTGGTTCAGACATTGATGGATTGTCTGTGGAAGATCTGTATGTCTTTCTAATACAGAGCATCTCCAGTATGCTGTACGAGTTGAAAATGATTTCCAACTATTTCAGGACATATTGTGCTAGCAGAAGTGTAAATCCACTAAACCAGCATTCTAACAGAAATCCTGAATGTATTTCTGGGATATATACATATATTTCCACACCTTTATGAATATAGACTCAGTCATCTAATCTGTAAAATATCAAGTATATGGCATACAAATAGATGGTCAGCTTTCTGCCAGCTGGCAAACCTAAAATGACATAAGCACTGTTATAGCCATGTAGCAATGTTTCTACACACTGCTGTGCCATGTCACATTTCTGAAAAATACCTGCCTATACTCTAGAAAAAGTCATTAAACTGGGCTTTTATGTGACATGTACGTTACTGGGGGTACCCTTAAGAAAACCTTTCTACCTTTAATTAGGAGAATATAATTGTATAGAATGTAATAGTATTGTATATGTAAAATACATATTTGGACCATGAGCAGGACATTTCAGTTACTAAAGAAACACAAATGAATGAAATTGGACTATAGGGGAAACCTGTACCTGGGCCTTTTAGAAGCATGCTCCTCATGTTATGACCTTTACTTAATCAGTGGAGTCATCTGTTAAAAAAAAAGGTGAGATTAAACATGAGCACACAGGCTTTTAGTCTCGCTCACATCATGTCTCCAGTTACAGGTTTTACAGAGCGGTTCAGATACCAGCAGCTGCTCCGCCTTTTGCTGCATCATCCTACTGCACGCTCGCGTCCTGGCTGTTTTAACTGCTTACATTCAATGCTACCTTCAGAGCCAGCAGTAACACACCTCAACCAATTAATGTCTGCCTTGATGAGATTAATTTGTTTACTCTGCTATGTTAGACCTTTAAAGATAAAAATGTTTGTCCATTTAAAAATGAAAGAGACCGAAATGAAGACAATACGAGTTTGTTAGGTGAGTAATTATCTGCGCTAAAAGGGTGGAGTGGTGGCATGGATGAGCCTCAGTGATGCTGATGTAGGCCTTTTGATGTTTCAAACACGGTTCAGTATTTAGCTCGAGGCCGCTCTCTTCCGTCTGTGTTACTGTGCCTTGTGAGACACAGAAACTACATGATGGTGTTAATATCCATCAGAGGTTTTCAAAACACATCCTTTGTTTGAATCAGTATTTGTTTTTAGGGACTTGTGGATGTAAGGTGAGGTATACTGTCGTCATCCTGGGCCACATCCTGTGCTTCTCAGTTCTGATATGATGTTCAAGAACATTCTGTCCTTTTTCTTGCACTGTTAAGGGTATCATGGTATCATGTCTGTGGTGTCATGTTGGTTCCACATGAAGATTTGTGCACTGGAGCTGCTGGTTGCAAGATGAATGTCTAATTGTAAATCTCTTGCCAGAGATTGAAATTTAAATTTTACAATTAGTAAATGTACAATTTTATAATTGTAAATCTCTTGCTGGAGTGTCCTTGCATCCTTTTTTTCCTGAGTCCTTGAGAAACCTAATAACAATTGTTCAGAACCGTAGAGTTCAAATCAGGCCAGTTTATTCATGGCTCGTGAGAGTTGGATCAGACAATGGTTTGTGTCAAATTTTGATTGCAACATTGTGTGTGTGTGTGTGTGTGTGTGTGTGTGTGTGTGTGTGTGTGTGTGTGTCGGGTTGGGGGGGGGGGGGGGGGGGGTTGTGCATGCACGCTGTCCCCTGGGGTTGTTTCCAGGCGACTGGAGCAGCTGGCTTTGACAACGTTCCAAAATCTGACATCATCGTGCTGGAATCCCTGCAGTGCCCAATGGCTGGGAGCAGCCCGGCTTTGTCTATAGATGCATTAGTAAAGAGCAAATGGAGCTGGAGAGGGGAACACAGGAAGTTGCATTTAATCATGCCTTTTGTGTGTGTGTGTGAGAGAGAGAGAGAGAGAGAGAGAGAGAGAGAGATTCTCATTTAGACACACTTTCTCCTCTTTGACCTTTCTTTCACTGGTTGTGTTAGCATTAGTGTTTCTGAGCCTAATCCTAGATATCTTTCGATCTTTACATCTTTCTCTGGACTGTAGTGAGAGTATGTTTGGGACACACTACACCAGTCTGAAGGTATCACACCAGAGATATGATGACTTGCAATTACTCAAGTCTTTTGCTCATAGAAGATGACTTGAGTAATTGCAAAAAAAAAAAAAAAAAAAAAGTTTGTTGGATGAGACAGTGCTGTTGGCTACAGTTCTTTATTTGCCCTTTGTGCTAATGAGGATGCTCAGCAACTGTGTAGATATTACACTACTAAAAGACATTACAGTGTTCAGATGTGCAATAGGGCATAAAATGTTGGACTTAGTCTGTCCATAATTATTTAAGTCCCCATGAAATCAAAATGGAAGTTCTGTGGCTTTAGTATGAATATATTAGCCTTCAAGTTATCTGTAAGCTCCAAAATATTTAGAAGATATATGCATTCAAAATGTACAGTCTCTTTCTACCACCAGTAAGGATCGACAATTTTGATGACATCATTCTGCACTTCAGCTTCTCATATAGATTTTCTGTCCAATCAAATACTCTCTAGAATCTGCAGTGTCCCACCTCCACCGTTATAAACATCACCTTGCCGAAGTTGGTGTTTCTGAGCGAGAGAAATCATATCAGCAAGCATACGTCGTAAAGGTGTCTTTAGCTATGAGGACACGCACGTTTTATACAGCTTTCTAACTGTCAGTTGGTTAAAAAGGAAATGCCTTGAATTCGTTCACGTTCTTGCTCGGGCTCACGTCCATGATACTAACCGATAAGTACGGCTTAGCCGGGCTCTGAAGTAATCTAAACACTATCGGCTATTTAAAAAGGGAGAAGAGCCACTTGATATGTCCCGCCCTGACGTCCTGTTTCAGCTGAAATTATGTCAACACGTCAAATAATGTTGCTCGTTCCAAGGCACTTGGGGACTTTAACCACTACCCAATCTGCAGTAAATAGATGTGTTTAGTCTCAGTGAACCTAAATGCTTTGCATTGTAACCTGCCAGTCGCTAACTACTCTATTCCTCATTGTTAGCCATATCTCTGAATATAGACATGTGTGCCTTTGCAGCTTGCATACCGCTCAGTATGCTAATGTTACTATCACATTGTGCCATAAATATGCAGTCACATTGTATGACAGTACGAACAGAATGTACTTCTTCAGGTGCCATTTAAAAGCACAAACAGGTACACACCTACTCATTCTCTGCAGCGTCTGTCTCATCTTGTCTCAGAGGTCTCATTAGGACACGCACACGCACACACACACACACACACACACACACACACATACACACCCCAGCCCAACCCCAGACTAGCTTTCTGGCAGATCGGTAACAAAGCACTGCAGCTCCTCAAGCTCAAAGGCCATCAGCGCAGAGGGAAGCTCAGTGCCTCTGGGGAGTGTCTGTATTTTACACTCATTACACACCACCTGATAATTCATCCCCCATCACCATTTTGTTTCTTTGCTCTGTTTATTTCATTGTTTCTCTTTAAGAGAGCAAGCACTAAAAGCTGAATACTCGCTGTATATTGATTTAGATTTTTTTTTTGTCCTGCCTTGGCAATAATGCTTGCATGAGGTTCTGATCATCAAATAAATGAAAGCATCAGATGGAGTATTAGCAGTGAACAGTTACTGGTATTTCTGGCACCCTGTATGGATGGCAGATATCAGTACAAATTCCCATCCAGTGATATAACTGGATTGGTAACAAAATTATAATAATATATAATTACCACAACATGTACCTGGCCAATTGGTAAGATTTGTAATCCATACAAATTGAGCCAGTATACTGTTGTTATAAAAAATCACTAGTAGCTTTTGTTTGGCATTTGTTTTTTCATCAGAAGGATAAAGTCTGATAATTAATGTGTGCTAGTATATACTGTATGCAGCCCATATTCTGGTACTGTTTTTAAAAGCTCGTAATAATAAAAAAGACATGGACAGCAATCCCATACCTATCCAGCAGTAATACATGACTCGACTGTTGGTTTATTTTGGATGAAATGTGTTGTCGTTTTCATTATTATTTCTGTGCTTCAGTGCTCTTTGCCGAAGCTTTGCTGTGTGCCGGCTCCTGCTGTGTTTCTGTCACGCTCAATGGCATTCTACCCTCTTGCGTCCCCACATTAATACCCACCAGACTGACTGAATATACCGTGCGTAGCCAAGCTAAATGATTGTATTTTTGTTCTGTGAGACAAGTCAGCCTGATGCCACATTGGCAAAGCTTTGGCACAAAACACAGGACACAGGACACCGGACAGAGACATAAACAAGCCTGTGGGCCTCCTCCCCTCCCTGTTCCTCCCGCGTCACCACACCTACCTCTCCATCTCCAAAACACTTCACTCCAAACCTCCTCTGCCATCTTCCTACCCAGCCTCTCACAGCTTCCTGCTCAGTTTTGTATCATATTATATGTTCATTGCATGCTTGGACATTATGTAATGCCCAACATGCTAACACACCATACCTTCTGACGCAGATGTACCGTTTTTATGTCTAGATTTGTGTGTGTGCGTGTGTGTGTGTTTTGGTTGCTATGTCTCTCTGAATCATGTCATCCTCCCACATTCACTCTGTTTCTCACTGTCTGTGCGATTTATTTCTGTCCCACTTCGCCATGCCCATGGCGTCAGAGCCTCTCGGCTGCCGTTAAAACACTTCTTTAAAGAAATAAACTCTGTAAATTATTAAATGAACAGAGTGTACTGCTATGACTTGAAGCTTTTTAAGCTCGAACACAAAAAAATCAATCATATTATGTTGTAAAATACTAAAATATTTCATTTATTTGTCTAGTGGTCCTCTCTTCACCTGGGGTATTTGAGCACATGCTCATAAATGTATTATGAACACACAATGTTTTGATTTTAAAAAATGTATATATCGTGTTTCATCACTCTAGGTTTGTCGCTGTTTTACAATAATTGTAGACAATAATTTTGTGCTTAAAAGCCCGGTTTGCTTATTTTTTCAGATATGTCCCCTGTACTTGCGGGCTTCATCGGCGCCGGCGTACTGGTGGTTGCAGTGGTGGCCTTAATCTTTGTGTGGACATGCTGCCAAAAACGCTACCGCAGGATGAACCACAAGCTCCATGGTGTCCAGACAGAGTGTGGTGACCCGTTGACAGACCCGCCTTACAAGTTCATCCACATGCTGAAGGGCATGAGCATCTACCCAGAGGCGCTGACCAACAGCAAGAGAATCGTGCGACTCGTGCGTCGAGCCGGCGGAAATAGCACTGACGTTGAGCGAGAAGGCAAAGGGTGTCCTGTTGTGCTAGTGGACGTGGGTGCCGAGAAGAGTCCGATGGCGACGCCTCAGTTTGAGGTAGGTGGTTTAGATGAAAGCGCTCACCCAGCTCCACGACTAGAGAGGGAGCTTCCTGTTCACTCAGACTACTGCTGCCTGGAGAACAGCTCAAGCAGCTCAAGCTCAAGCACCACGGCATCCAGCAGCGCCACGCCCTTCACTGACGAAGCCGATCGCGGAACCCTCAGCCTCACCATCGACTACAATTTCCCCAAGAAGGCGCTTGTGGTGACTGTACTGGAGGCTCGAGGGTTACGTGCTGTGGATAGCCAAGCAGGCAGTGCTGACCCTTACATCAAGATGACCATCTTGCCTGAAAAGAAGCACAGAGTTAAGACCCGGGTCCTGCGCAAGACACTTGAGCCTGCCTTTGACGAGACGTTCACGTTTTACGGTGTGCCATACAGCTCGGTGTCGGAGCTCACGCTGCATTTCCTCGTGCTGAGTTTCGACCGCTTTGCTCGCGATGATGTGATTGGCGAGGCGTTGGTGCCACTGGCTGGTGTGGAGCTCAGCACAGGCAAAGTGCAAATCACACAGCCAATCAGCAAGAGAAGCATGCAGGTGAGAGCAGTATCCACCCTTTACCTCATATATAACTGAGAATAAAAAAATTCTAGCCTGTAATGCTAGTTCATTTATTTCTTGGGACAGTACTAAAACACTTTCACAATCCAAGTATTTTAATTTTTTTATTTTTTAACTCTGCCGTCTATTAAATATCCAGTAATTAAGAGGATTAGGTCAACTCTGGATTAACACCCAGTTCGAAGGATAGAAACAGTAATCACTGCTGAAGTTGTTTATCCTTGTGCTCAGGGAAACATTTTCGCACTCAAGCTTCTGAAAAGAACAGAATTCACATATAGATATTTAAAATTTATAAAGGTAATACCTAATGTACTGTACTTTAAAAGGGGGAATATAAAGGGGATTTTTGTAATTATCAAGCAATTTACATTTACAAGTTACAGGTAACAAACAATGAATTAACTGAATGAGGTTGTATTCATTTAAAACACCAATGCTAAAATCGGACGGGAATGTACTGTAGAAAGTGGACATAATTTATTTTTGAGAACTCATGGCACGTTCTGAACTGCAAGCTAAAAATAACCAGAAAACAGAAGACGGAGAAACGGCGGGTGTTACTAAAACACGAAAACCACCAGTGAGGACCGTGCGCATACATACACGTGTGGTTATTATACTATTATATTAGTGGAAGGGAAGGAGACTATGACTGTGCTCAAATTTTAGTCTGAAATATATTAACATTGTGAAGACAGCAAAGAAATGAAGGCTCCTTTTGTACAAGAGGTTCGTTTGAATAGGTCAGGCATTCTCAGACTGGGAGTTTCATCCTCCTATCCCAGGTTACATGGTGTTATATGAGAACTGAAAACATAATACCGGGATGAAGGTTTTCTGTTCCTTGTAATATTCGTAGATTTTATTTTCTGATGCTTTCATTCAATGTGCGGATTAATATAAATAGCTAAATTCACACTTCATGTCCTGTAAGCTATGACACAGTTGTCACTCGGATTAAGCGAAAAGCTGAAAAAGAAACCTTGGTGATTGTTTTAGCAGAACTGCTGTGCTGTCTCTAATTGCAGGCTGAAGTGCAGCGTGGAATGGTGGGAGGTGTTTTTATAATAATAATAATAATAATAATAATAATAATATATCGTCCCTTTTGAAAAGGTGCTTTACATAGAAAAAGAAAAAAACTGTTAATAATACAATACAATTCAAAATAATATTAACAATAATACTAATAATAATAATTGAATTAAAAACAACCTAATTCATCAAGTAAAAGCTATCCTAAAGAATGTGTTTTGAGAGAAGATTTAAATACACTAAAAGACTGGTCTTCTTTAAGATCTTCTTTAAGAGCATAAGAAGAAAATGCCCGTAATATGTCAGCGATTCCGAGGGTGAGTTAAAAGACCGGAATTGGGGGAGCAGAAATCATGTTTTTACTCCATAAACAGCTTGCTTTGTTAGCAGCATGTAAGCATTAATAGCAGATGTCTGTAGGAGGGGTGTAGGCTGTATAAGAAGGGTCCAGTGTACACGGCACGTTTACAAAGTCCTCAGATGAAAAGCACAGCTATGCTTTTAGCATTAGACAATGGCGTGTGCTGCACCTACCATTACAGATCCATGATGCAGAGTAAATCTAGGAGTGAATAGAGTAGATGAATGAATGAATGAATGAATGAATGAATGAATGATTGAAAGGTAACTGAAGAAGGTTGTTATGTGTGGGTTTTTGCAGTGCGTGAGCCGTGGGGAGCTGCTGGTGTCTCTGTCGTATCAGCCTGTCTCTCATAGACTCAGTGTGGTAGTCCTGAAAGCTAGACACCTTCCCAAACTGGACATCACTGGCCTGGCTGGAAGTGAGTACACATGTACACTGATTTTAGGTGATATTTTCTCTACATTATAATTCTTTTTTTTTTCCAGTTTCATTTTTATTGAACATTTCTGCTGAACATTTCTACTGAACATTTCTGTTGAACATTTCTGCTGAAATAAACATTTCGGCTGAACATTTCTGCTAAACATTTCTGCTGGACATTTCTGCTGAACTAAACATTTCTGCTGAACATTTGCTCTACATTATAATTCTATGCATCTTGTAGAATGTTGCTATATGTTTATGAATGATTTTTTTGGGAACGCTGCTTCAATATATATTTTTTAAAAATTATAAATATATACTGAATATTTAATTTTATGTGAAAAAAAGATTATGTGTAATAAACTAATAACTAATGTAATGAATAAACGTGGTTTTTTTTTTCAGACCCGTATGTGAAAGTGAACGTGTTCTACAACCGCAAGCGCATCGCCAAAAAGAAGACTCATGTGAAGAAATGCACGCTGAATCCTGTTTTCAACGAGTCCTTCATCTACGACGTGCCCGCTGACCTGCTGCCTGACATCTCTATCGAATTTCTGGTTATGGACTTTGACCGCACTACTAAGAACCAGGCCGTGGGGCGTCTGGTGCTGGGAACACACAGTCCCTGCCCTTCTGGTGCCACCCATTGGCAGGAGGTGTGCCAAAACCCACGCCGGCAAATCTCCAAGTGGCACAACCTTGTCGAGTATTGAGGTTTCTCCTGTCTGTTAAACAAATACACACACAAACATACGGATACACACACATATACAGTACACAATCATATACACAAACACACGAGGGAGACCTCAAGGCCCTAAGAGAGAGACGATGAATTAGAGCACTTCACATGGACTTTTGAAAAACACAATGAACTTTTGCAACAGCTATGTAGTGATAGTTCTCAAATAGTCCTTTCTAAACAGTGCTGGTTTAGCCATCAGTGATGCACACGCTCTTACACAAACGTACATACACATACACACTGATCAATAGTAACTTAAGAGACCAAAATATTGCACACAATGTACACCATTTTGAGACTGTTAGAAGTACACTCTTCTGAACTTAGCATTGATTGTATTTATGTTTAAATTAAGGTGTAACATGTCTGCTTCCACAGACCTCACTACACTGCTGTAGTTCACTGTACCGCATGTTTGAATAACACAAGATTTACTGTAAAAAAAAAAAAAAAAAAATTGCAAGAAACCAAGCAAACAGCAATCAGTGCTGAGAAGTGACGAGATGTATAATGACTTTCAAGTGACACAGTACTGTGCAAACGTTTTAGGCACATGCAGAGAAATGCTGTAGAGCCTTCAAAATAATGAAATGAAATGTTTCTACATTTAAATAAAAAAAAAAAAATACCGTAAACAGTAGTAAATGAAACAAAGTCAGTATGTGGTGTGACAAAAATAAAAACAGTAGTCTCCAGTACAGTTTGTGTAGTTTTATAAGGAAATGAGCTGTAAGTTTTACTGAGCATCTTGCAGAACCAGACACGGTTCTTCTGGAGACTTTCACAATTGCTTCTTATTTTTACAGCAAAACCCAGCAGCCATCATTGTGTTTTTTGTTTTTTTTTTGTCTGAAAAGTGTCACTTACGCAATATGCTACTTTCTTTACTGATATTTAATTTTGTACTGGAAAACTAATATTCGAAAATCTAAAATGTTTTTCGTACTGACTCAATAATGTAGAAGTCATCAAATAAAATAAAAATCTATAACAAAGTTTGTACTAAAAAAAACTAGGGTGCATAAGACCTTTGCACAGTACTGTGTGTATAAAATTCTGGTCTTCTTTTGAAAAGGTTGATTCATTTTTGTCACTGTAATACACAATTAACATGGGTGTAACATGGGTTAAACACCATCCATGCATCATATACGCCATTGAATGTGGGCTACATTAAAAAACAACAACAATGAAGCCAGTCCACATATACACAAGCTCAGTTTGAATGTCACTACGTCTGTAAGATCACACATGCTCCATGTAGCCACTTTTATAATTTTCTCTCAGTCTTTCTATACTGTCTCTTTATGTCACTGTATATACTGTACAATATGGAAAGGGGCACTGGTGTGTATTTAATAGGTATTGTACTATATGCACTGAATGCCAATGGCATGATCGTTTTTGATAAGGTGTGGTGTGTTTCCTAAAAAGCCTGTTAGATCTAATTGTACTGGGTTAGTACACTGTAAAGATGAAGTCTGCCTTCCTACAGTAAGTTGTGCAAGGTACTGAACATTATATTTTGGCTTTTTTTTTTAATCTCTGACCTGGCAGGCTGGTGTGCATTGCTTATTGCAGCAGACTGAATTGATACCTGTCAGATCGTGGCACTGCTGTACGCTGCACACACACCTGTCAAACTATACATCATACACAGCTCCTCCTCTACTCTCCTTCAGCGCTCACAGTTTCAGTACATTCACAGACAGCTGTTACACTGGCAACCTTAGCTGACAGTTTTACGGGGTCTTATAATGGATGTGATAGCAACTGATAGAATACTGAAAGGAAAAGGGCTTTTGCTTGTACATGATTTAAGGGTTCTCATTACACAAAGTGAACACTTCCTCTGCTGTAGTCTGAGTAACAGTCCAGTTAAACGGTAAGTGGGAAAAAAAGTGTTCTTTTTTTTTTAAACGAGTATTACTGAGTCAGATGGGGAAACAAAAATCTAAATACTTACAGGGTATCCAAAAGGTGTAACGATTATAATTAAGTAAGTCAAAAAATGCTAATTGGACTTTTGTGTTGAAATTTAAAAAAAATTAAAAAATAAATAACTTGATTTACATTGCTGAATGTTCAGTGACATTTAATATAACACATATAACACATTAACATGTATGTTGGTGTTCTGAAACACACTGAATGTGCAAATTAAATGTGGTACAAAAATTACATCTGCCTCATGTCTTTAAAGCTCACCCTCACATGAACTATTTCAGATCCTAGATAATATATATAGACTGGAAGAGACACTGTCTGTGCCTCGGTGGTTCCCATTTTACTGACATGGTATTGTACAGCAATTTGCTTCATTACAGCACATCATTCAATCATTCATTCGTTCATCTTCAGAAAACTTTTATCCTCATATAGGATCTAGAACATGAATTCTAAGCACAGTCTTCTGCTATTTTCACGCCTTTAAACAAATGACTCATTTACAAAATATTACTAATGATTCAATATTTTGGGTTATCACAATCCCAATGTAAAATATAACAATGTAAAGTGATTTAATATAAATGTAATAGCAATAACAATGATAGATGGAAGCTGTTATTCATGACCGTGGAGTGGCTTTATGATGATGTCATTTTGCTTCCTCTTTTTGGAAGGATTCATTTGTCAGATCAGGCATTGGGGCTGGTTTATTCACTATAACTTTCACAAAAGTGACTGCAACGAGCAAACTGAGAGGTGAAGCAAGTGCTGCAGACTACATACACCAGCAGCTTTAACGTTAAAACCATCTACCTAATATTGTGTAGGTCCCCCTTTTGCAGCTCTGACCCGTCAAGGCATAAACTCCACAAGACCTCGGAAGGTGTGCTGTGGTGTCTGGAGCTAAGATGTTAACAGCAAATCCTTTACATCCTGTAAGTTGTGAGGTGAGGCCTCCATGGATGAGACTTGTTTGTCCAGCAAATCCCACAGATACATGATTGGATTGAGATCTGGGGAATTTGGAGGCAAAGTCAACATCTTTAACTCTTTGTCATCTTCCTGAAACCATTCCTGAATAATTATCCTGCAGAAAGAGACCACTGACATCACAGGAATACCGTTGCCATGAAGGGTTGGACTTCGTCCAGGACCCAAGGTTTTCCAGCAGAACATTGCCTAGAGCATCACAGTTCCTCCGCCAGCTTGCCTTCATCCCATAGTGCATCCTGGTGCTATCTCTTCCCCAGGTAAGTAACACACACCCGGCCGGCCACATGATGTAAAAGAAGACATGACTCATCAGACCAGGCCACCTCCTATCATTACTCCATGGTCCAGTTCTGATGCTCACATGCCCATTGTAGGCACTTGGAATGGGGTCAGCATGGGCACTCTGACCAGTCTTCGGCTACGCAGCCCCATATGCAGCAAGCTGTGATGCACTGTGTGTTCTGACACCTTTCTATCATAGCCAGCATTAACTTGTTCAGCAATTTGTGCTACAGTAGCATGTTGAGAATTTTTACTGACTCAGATGATGTACAGTGAGGGAAAGAAGTATTTGATCCTCTGCTGATTTTGTACGTTTGCCCACTGACAAAGAAATGATCAGTCTATAATTTTAATGGTAGATTTATTTGAACAGTGAGAGACAGAATAGCAACAAAAAAATCCAGAAAAACGCATGTCAAAAATGTTATAAATTGATTTGCATTGTAATGAGGGAAATATGTATTTGACCCCTCCGCAAAACATGACTTAGTACTTGGTGGCAAAACCCTTGTTGGCAATCACAGAGGTCAGACGTTTCTTGTAGTTGGCCACCAGGTTTGCACACATCTCAGGAGGGATTTTGTCCCACTCCTCTTTGCAGATCTTCTCCAAGTCATTAAGGTTTCGAGGCTGACGTTTGGCAACTCGAACCTTCAGCTCCCTCCACAGATTTTCTATGGGATTAAGGTCTGGAGACTGGCTAGGCCACTCCAGGACCTTAATGTGCTTCTTCTTGAGCCACTCCTTTGTTGCCTTGGCCATGTGTTTTGGGTCATTGTCATGCTGGAATACCCATCCACGACCCATTTTCAATGCCCTGGCTGAGGGAAGGAGGTTCTCACCCAAGATTTGACGGTACATGGCCCCGTCCATCGTCCCTTTGATGCGGTGAAGTTGTCCTGTCCCCTTAGCAGAAAAACACCCCCAAAGCATAATGTTTCCACCTCCATGTTTGACGGTGGGGATGGTGTTCTTGGGGTCATAGGCAGCATTCCTCCTCCTCCAAACACGGCGAGTTGAGTTGATGCCAAAGAGCTCCATTTTGGTCTCATCTGACCACAACACTTTCACCCAGTTGTCCTCTGAATCATTCAGATGTTCATTGGCAAACTTCAGACGGGCATGTATATGTGCTTTCTTGACCAGCGGGACCTTGTGGGCGCTGCAGGATTTCAGTCCTTCACGGCATAGTGTGTTACCAATTGTTTTCTTGGTGACTATGGTCCCAGCTGCCTTGAGATCATTGACAAGATCCTCCCGTGTAGTTCTGGGCTGATTCCTCACTGTTCTCATGATCATTGCAACTCCACGAGGTGAGATCTTGCATGGAGCCCCAGGCCGAGGGAGATTGACAGTTCTTTTGTGTTTCTTCCATTTGCGAATAATCGCACCAACTGTTGTCACCTTTTCACCAAGCTGCTTGGCAATGGTCTTGTAGCCCATTCCAGACTTGTTTAGGTCTACAATCTTGTCCCTGACCTCCCTGGACAGCTCTTTGGTCTTGGCCATGGTGGAGAGTTTGGAATCTGATTGATTGATTGCTTCTGTGGACAGGTGTCTTTTATACAGGTAACAAGCTGAGATTAGGAGCACTCCCTTTAAGAGTGTGCTCCTAATCTCAGCTCGATACCTGTATAAAAGACACCTGGGAGACAGAAATCTTTCTGATTGAGAGGGGGTCAAATACTTATTTCCCTCATTAAAATGCAAATCAATTTATAACATTTTTGACATGCGTTTTTCTGGACTTTCTTGTTGTTATTCTGTCTCTCACTGTTCAAATAAATCTACCATTAAAATTATAGACTGATAATTTCTTTGTCAGTGGGCAAACATACAAAATCAGCAGGGGATCAAATACTTCTTTCCCTCACTGTAGTCTGTTTGGGGGAGGAGCTAGGTCCCACAGCTGCAGTGAATCAGTGTTTAGCCACCTATGTTTGGTGTGTGTGTGTGTGTGCGCGCACGCAGCAAGTTGGGGCCAACATTCCTTTCCTTCTCTCTTTGAGACCTTTTTCATGGAGTTGCTGTGTGCATGACATTATACCATTCACCTCTGGGATTTGATTGCAGCACTGCTATTGTCAAATAAATGATCATTGGATGAGAATGGGCTTTATTGTGTCTTAATGGACACACCATCTTGGTGGCACCTTATCTGAACCAAATCCTTTAAAGCTCTTTTGTGGGATCCGACCAGACGGGCTAGCCTTTGTTCCCCACAAACATCAGTGAGCCTTGGGCACCCATGACTGTATCGCAGGTTCATCAGTTGTTCTTCCTTGGACGACTTTTGGTAGGTACTAACCACTGCATATCAGGAACACCCCACAAGACCTGCCTTTTTGGAGATGCTCAGACCCATTCGTCTAGACATCACAATTTGACCTTTTTCAAAGTCACTCAGATCCTTACACTTTCCCATTTTTCCTGCTTCCAACACATCAACTTCGAGAACTGTCTGTTCACTTGCTGCCTAATATATCTCACCCCTTGACACGTGCCATTGTAATGAGATAATCAATGTTATTCACTTCACCTGTCAGTGGTTTTATTTTTAGGCTGATTGGTGTATAATAATTTTTTTAATCCACTAAAGTTACTACTCATCCAGACAACCAAATAAGTAATACTGATTTCAATGGGTGTAGTTATGTACTAAAACTTTCTATACATTTCAATACAACACATATTAAGCTTAAAAAATTTATTTGAAAACAGGTTTTTAAAATTCTAAATATTTTAATGTTGGCTTCCTCATTGTCCAGTTGATTGCCATGAAAATTCTAAATGAATCGTTTATCACAGAATGGGAATTACACTATTGCACAGGATGTGCTGGGAAAATTGCACATATTTAATGTTATTTCTTCATATTGTGGTGTCAAATTTCTCTTCTCATACTGGACAAATTATGTCATACAAAGATTAGTTACAATCTTAATCTGACAATCATTATTCAGTCCAAATAAAATCTTTAGATACAGCTGAATAACAGAGCCAGATTCAATTCCTTTTGCAATGAAATAATGATTTTTTTATGTGCTAACCCTTGCTCATGATAATCTCATACTATATTGGATATAGACAGAGAGTCTTTGGTATGCTTTGCTCCTCAACCACAAGAGGGAGCAAATGTTCTTTGCTCAGCTGCAGGAAATAATGTTTTGACATTTCTCTTGTTGTATTTAAACCACACTGGATTAGAGCTTTTCTTAATTGCATACAAATGTCAAGGAACAGTGTCTCTGCTCTCAACAAGTGGGTCCTGTGACATATGACTATAGGGGTTTGCAATCTAATCTACACTGTCTAAACACTGAAAATGGGTCACTGACAGCTAAATGTTTGAGAACTCCTGCTTTAACATATTTCTCAAGACTTTTTCTCACATTTTGCCAAACACTATATGGCCAGAAGTATGTGGTTCTTCTCCAAACTGTTGCCACAAAGAATCACACAATTGTATAGGATGTATTTGTATGATGTAGTGGCCCAAACATGTTCCAGCAAAACTATGCCCCATGCACAAAGCGAGGTCCAAAAAGAGATGGTTTGTCAAGGTTGAAGTGGAAGAACTTGAGTGACCTGCGCAGAGCCCTGACCTCAACCCCACTGAACATCTTTGGGATGAACTGGAATCACGGTTGCTCTCCAGGCCTCCTCGACCAACATCAGTGCCCGACCTCACTAATGCTCTTGTGGCTGATGGTCAAAAATCCCCACAGCCACGCTCCAAAATAATGGAAAGCCTTCCGAGAAGAGTGAAGGTTGTTATAGAGTAACAAATCAGTATTACTGCTCGTGATTTTGGAATGAGATGTACTCAGCTATCCACATACTTCTGGCCATATGGTGTATATTACAAGCATTTTAAATCGTTGAACACTAATGACTAAATAAATACACAGGATCCCCACATAATGATAATGAAATAGAAAATATTTAATATCGTAATGGAATAGAATTTAACAGAAAGGAATAAAACTGTTAAAGACAGATGAAGTGTGAGCTGCACTGATTATGAAAACTGACATTGTGAATGAATCTGTGTGTGTGGGAAGTGAAAGTACGGAGGCGAGGAGCGAAAATTACAGACTTTCATGAAATTTCACAATTTGCATGTGCTTCTAATTTTTTTTTGCATGTCATCTTTTGCATCTTTTGTATCTTGTAGAACCTTGAAAAAGTCCAGGGGAAAAATAACAAAATAAAACTCAACCAGCAGAAGAAACACTATATATCTATATATATATATATATCCATTTTCTATACCGCTTACCCTACTGGGTCACGGGGAACCTGGAGCCTATCCCAGGGAGCATCGGGCAGAAGGTGGGGTACACCCTGGACAGGGAGCCAATCTATCCCAGGGCACAATCACATACACATTCACACCCTCATTCATACACTATGGACACTTTGGACATGCCAGTCCGCCTACCATGCATGCCTTTGGACTGGGGGAGGAAGCCAGAATACCCAGAGGAAACCCCAGCACAGGGAGAACATGCAAACTATATATTTGCTTTGTTTTTCAACAACAACAACAAAAAAAAAAAAAAAGAATTGAAATTTGCCAATGTAAATAAAATATGAATACATACCGGGTGCTCACTCGCACCTGATTGTCATCCCATTGATTGAAAATACTTGACTCTACTTTCACCTTAAAATTACTGCTAATCCTAGAGGTTCACATACTTTTGCCACTCACATATATGTAATATTGGATCATTTTCCTCAATAAATCATTTTATTTAATTGGGTTCTCCTTATCTACTTTTAGGATTTGTGATGAAAATATGATGATGTTTTTGGGAAGATCTATACAGAAATATAGAAAATTCTAAGAGGTTCACAAATTTTCAAGCCCCACTGTACCTAAATAACAATAAATAATTAAGAAATTATAATTCCAGACTTTGACTAATCTAACAAGAGAAGCGATTATGTACCAAATACCAAAATCAAATACCAAAAGTGCTGATATGATCAAAAAGTGCTCTAAAAATAAACACAATATACAGTATCTCACAGAAGTCAGTACACCCCACACATTTTTGTAAATATTTGATTACATCTTTTCATGTGACAACACTGAAGAAATGACACTTTGCTACAATGTAAAGTAGTGAGTGTACAGCTTGTGTAACAGTGTAAATTTGCTGTCCCCTCAAAATAACTCAACACACAGCCATTAATGTCTAAACCACTGGCAACAAACGCGAGTACACCCCTAAGTGAAAATGTCCAAATTGGGCCCAAAGTGTCAATATTTTGTGTGGCCACCATTATTTTCCAGCACTGCCTTAACCCTTTTGTGCATGGAGTTCACCAGAGCTTCACAGGTTGCCACTGGAGTCCTCTTCCACTCCTCCATGACGACATCACGGAGCTAGCGAAGCTGAGGGTGAAGGTGATGGATTGGCCAAGCATGTCTCCAGACCTAAACCCTATTGAGCATCTGTGGAGCATCCTTAAACGGAAGGTGGAGGAACACAAGCTCTCTAACATCCACCAGCTCTGTGATGTCGTCATGGAGGAGTGGAAGAGGACTCCAGTGGCAACCTGTGAAGCTCTGGTGAACTCCATGCCCAAAAGGGTTAAGGCAGTGCTGGAAAATAATGGTGGCCACACAAAATATTGACACTTTGGGCCCAATTTGGACATTTTCACTTAGGGGTGTACTCGCGTTTGTTGCCAGTGGTTTAGACATTAATGGCTGTGTATTGAGTTATTTTGAGGGGACAGCAAATTTACACTGTTACACAAGCTGTACACTCACTACTGTACATTGTAGCAAAGTGTCATTTCTTCAGTGTTGTCACATGAAAAGATAGAATCAAATATTTACAAAAATGTGAGGGGTGTAATCACTTTTGTGAGATACTGTAAATCTAGTAATTAACAAAATAAAGTGTTCACCCCTCAAACATGGGTTATTTTTTCAGTACACAAATACAGAGAAATTGTTTACTATGACTAGCAAATCATGTCTGAACTTGTGTTTATCACAATCCATATGAAAGAAATTAGAGTTTGTTGGATTCATCCGTATTTAGTTAAATAAGAGATAATGGATAGTCTCTTGTATGCTTTAAGGGAGGCTACTGACATCAGACCCCTTAAGCACATCCACTTCATACTATTCTTGATTGTTTTTCTAGAGACTCGTTGTGTACCACCCTGTAATGCAATTTTTTTAACCTCATCATTTGGGTTTGGGAACAAAAATAGAAAGAGCTACGTGCCCTCCACCATTCTCCAGCTGCTCAAACTGCTCCCAGGCATCTGTTTGTCTTCCTATCTGTGTAGACAGCATTAAGAGCTCATGCTAGCCAAGCACAACTCCCTGTAATTATGTGTTCTTGTCCAGGCCTCTTGAGACTCTCTCAGGAAGAGAAAATAATGCAGTGTAAGTCCATACTCATAGTAAATTGGATAGAGTCAATGATTACATCTCACACTGCTAGGACCAGCCTGGTACCACTCTCTGTGTAGGCTGTTTATTCTTAAACAAAGCAAATTAAACAAAGGCGGCATATAAGAAAAATATACAGAAAGAAAAAGATTCCACCAGCTGAGCTGCAACTGATCTTCAGGAGTAAAAGTATTCCTGCCTCAACTACACAAAGTGTTTGGGATGAGCTATACTGTTTCACATGATCAGTTTGTGAATTACATACCCAAGGAGTAGGATATAAAGGGAAACTAAAAATTGGGGCCTAAAACAGAACAATGTGGGACACCATATTATAGGTGCTCATGAACATACCCTGTTTGTGTTAACAATAGTAATAGTCTATTAAATAAGATGAAATCCAGACAAGAACTTGTCAAACCCAATGGTACTTTCAAGATTTTATATAAAAAAAATATGGGGGAATATATTGGGGGAAAAGTCTATGGATGATCCACCAGACCTGATTTGGTCAAAAAGTGCAGGCTCTTGATTAGTATCTACAATAATGAAGACTACAGCAAGGGCTAGGTTTTGTTTTTGTTCAAAGCCCCCCAGTTATAGAACAGACTTCCAATTAGTTTTCAGGACTCAAACACAGTCTACATCTTTAATTCTAAGCTGAAAGCCTATTTGTTTAGTGAAAACTTTAATTAATAGCTTTTCTCTTAGGTAAAAGTACAGATATGGAAGGTAAATGGGCTTAGAGAGTTTTGGTTAACTGGGATGTTTGGATGCCTGACCCATGGGGTGGATAAGGGGCACGTGGGCATTTGTTAGGGCCTTAGCTGTGTGATTTCATATCTTACAGCACTGATGAGGCCTGTAGGCCTTCATAGGACATCAGAATGTTGATTCGGCCTTTGGAAAAGTGTTGGTGCAGTGTGGCCAGTCTATTTTGTTCTGCTGGCTTTGCGATTCTGAAGCCTGAACTCTTCTCTCTCGGGTTTCTTTGGCTGCAGGCCCAAAGAGTAGCCCAGATATGCAACAAAGACCTTTCAGGTCCATTTTGCATGCCTGGCATTCGGCATAAACCTGATTGGCAGAGAGATTTCCCATCTCCTGGGCCAGGTTACCAGCTGTCACAAGCAAGGTTTTGATTAACTCCACAGGGGAGGGACTGGTCTCTACCAATCATAGCAGCTGTTGCCAGTGCTAGCTGCAAAATCACCAAAGAACTACCTATGCATGTCAGATACATGATAATATTATAAGCTTTTGTCAGCAAGACATTAATACTTCTGGCTATTTACTGTGGTAGTGGGAATCAGAACATGTGTCATCTGGTGAAATTATCAGCGATGCAATGCAGGTATCCAAAGTGGGGCATGTGGTTCAGAACAATCGTGTCAGTGTCTGACATACTAGCTAAGGCTCACCCATGGTGTGTAGTTGATTGCCCCTGAATCATGTCACATAGCTGTTGATGTAATCATTGCAATGAGGTATATGGGATTTGGTGGTCACTGGCCAGCAGAGGAGCAAATTCAGTGTGATGGGATGAACCCTATTCAGGCTCAGCTGCCAGTTCATAGATGAGTCTCTGAGACACTGCCACAGACATACTCTTGCTTCACAGATCATGAGCTATCAGTGGGCTTAGGTTGAAGGATGTGAAGGGCATGTGTGGTTTCAACCCTAAAATAAGCATCATGCCCTCCATAAGCTTGGATAAAACCTAAACGTGTTTTCTGTTTTATTTAGTTTTTTTCTGTAGCTTGTGGTTAGTACTCTAATTAGGTTGACAGTTGATGTCTGGTGTCTGTCTTTGGAACATCAACAGATTCGGGCACTGGCGGCAAGAGAATATGTCTGAGGTCTGCTGGAATCATTAGCTGTGAGAACGGAAGGAAGGAAATAAGTTCTGGCCCTAAGAGTGCCAATAGCCAATAGCACTGTGGTGGAGCAGGATGTAGTACTGTATGCTAGCATAACTACAACAGCTGCTTCACTAGTCAGCATGGGGTTGTTAAAAACAGTGAGAGTGTGGACAGATAATATAGTGACATAAACACTCCAGTTCTACTAGCACAGGTAACTCTGGTAGATTTGAGGGAAACTGAGGGGTATGCATGCACCATGAGAATGGCTCAGTGACAATACGATCAGCTGCTGTAAGGACAATTGAGGGACATTGTGGAGCATAAGCTAACAAACTAAGCTCTCAATTAATGAATGAAATCGACTCACACCAGAGTGGAGAGAAACAACATGTAAAAACAGGCATCTATCTCAGCTTTGGAATACAGAAAAAAACAACTTGTAGCTGTGAAAGAAATCACAAGCTGTACTGAAAAGCTCCAAAATCTACATATGTCACGGCATGAATACAAAGTCGAATAGAGAAAAATCTAAGAAATTACAGGACATGCAAATATTTATAGCAAAAACTACACAGATATCACTAGATGTTTTTGAAGGTCTGAGAATGCACTGACAGGTGCACAAGAGAACAAGTTCATTCTACCTTAAACTACAAACTTAAAACTCCATTCTGAAGATGGTCTATTCTTCCATCAGTGACAGAGAACGTATGAATTTACTCACGCTTCTCAGGCTGACTCATGCTCAGAAGAAAGAATCACAACTCATCATCGTGGGTAGAGAGACACTAACATATAACAATGGTCCTAGAAATTATAGTCTGTTTCCACCAACGTCAAAACAGTTCCATTTTGTAGATACCTTTCAAACCGAAGGTAAGTCACGGTTTCAATTCTCTTCTACTTACAGACTCGACGACATTCCATCCTCAGTCAAAGGATGTATCAGCTTAGCCATTTGAGTGGCCACTGGCAGCATCAGCAATGTAGCTGGAGTTTTTCATCCAACTTTAAACCTGCTACTAGTTTGAATATGTGGTTGGGGCATAGGTCCTGTTGCTGTCATGTTAAAACACCCCTTTTGCACCATTTTGCACCTTCATTTATTATTATATTCTGCAAGAGCACCCGAAAACACATTTTAGAGACATCACCCACTTACAGACACCCCTACACCATTTTAATCATTATTTGTACAGAAGATTAGTTTGGTTTCGATGCAGCATCTTGTATTCCCATATGTGGACATTCAGGTTGTAAAATTTCAGGCAAAGCTCATGCTCTATATGAGAGATGTGGGAAATTTAGTCCTAACTGCAAATAAAAGCACAACCTGGCACACGTACACACACGTACACACACATAAGTACACACACATACACACACATGTACACACACGTACACACACATACACACACACGTACACACACACGTATACACACGTACACACAGACGTACACAGACGTACACACACACACGTACACACACACACATATACACACACTTGCACACACATACACACACACGTACACACACATACACACACACATACACACACACGTACACACACACGTACACACACGTACACACACACACGTACACAGACGTACACACACACGTACACACATGTACACACACGTACACACACACGTACACAGACGTACACACACACGTACACACATGTACACACACGTACACACACACTCACATATACACATGTACACAGACGTACACACACGTACACACACACAGACGTACACATGAATCACACACACGTACACACACTTACACACGCGTACACATGAATCACACATACACACACACACACACGTACACACAAATCACACACACGTACACACAAATCACACACACGTACACACGAATCACACACACACACACACACGTACACACACACACACCTACACACGTACACACGAATCACACACACACACACACACGTACACACACACACACCTACACACGTACACACGAATCACACACACACACGTACACACACGTACACACACACGTACACATAAGTACACACACCTACACACGTACACACGAATCACACACACACACGTACACACACGTACACACACACGTACACACACTCACATATACACATGTACACAGACGTACACACACGTACACACACACAGACGTAAACATGAATCACACACACGTACACACACTTACACACGCGTACACACGAATCACACATACACACACACACACGTACACACAAATCACACACACGTACACACAAATCACACGCACACACACACACGTACACACAAATCACACACACATACACACGAATCACACACACACACACACACGTACACACACACACACCTACACACGTACACACGAATCACACACACACACCTACACACACACGTACACATAAGTACACACACCTACACACGTACACACGAATCACACACACACACGTACACACACGTACACACACACGTACACATAAGTACACACACCTACACACCTACACACGAATCACACACACACACGTACACACACACGTACACATAAGTACACACGTACACACAAGAATCCCACACACACATACACACACACACACACACACAAGTACACACGTACACACAAGAATCACACACACACACGTACACACAAGTACACACGTACACACACACACACACACACACACACACACACACACAAACCAGACAGTGCCATGTGTTTTAGAGGATTGTTTGGGCTTAAAAGAGCTTTGATTGAATAGTGCACCCATGGGACATGGTGCTACGTGCAGCTCTGAGCTTGCTGCCCTCACCCCCTCAGACACACAGACCTAGAGAACACCAAGATGTTCAGATAGCACATGGAAAAGTAAACACTTGGTTGTCTCCAAGAGACAGCAACCCAAACCGTAGATTGTGTGTGCAACACAGGGAAGGGTCTGTTAGAAGATCAAAAAGCTGGCTAAAGGTTATTAAGTCCCTGCACAACCTTCTACTGAAACTTTAAGCAGTTGCAATGGAAAACTAATATCTCATACAAAACTTGAAGTGCCATAATGTTTTTCTGTGATTATGAGATTATGGGCTCCAAGCTCATTGTATCACAAAACAGGTTGTTAATAAGTACACAATAGGTTGCTTGATTACACTTTTGAGTGATACCTCTATTTTCAATTACCAGATTCAGAAAAGCATCTGGGTGGAAACATGCTGATATATCAGGTGACCACTAGCAATTGATGACTGGGTTATAGAACATCTGTTTACTTGGACTCTTTACCAACTCTAGCATGAGTGTCACAATAACCTTTTCTGATTGGCTGCTGTTTGGTATTACTGGCTGTATTTCGGTATTTGCTTGGTGATAAGTTTGCATCTTCAGAAGCCGGTGGCTGACGTTGGTAAAGAATATGTACATTATATCATCACACACTTTTCTCAAATAGATTTGCTAAGGTGGATTCTGACACTATATGCTATCTGTAAATAAATAAATAAATAAATAAATAATCACATACTTCATAGTTTAGTATCACCCTACATAAGCATCAGACCTAGTTGGAAAGTGCGTCCAAAGTTTGAAGGGGAATTATGGGTTAGAAGTGATTCAAGTGATAATATACATCGAATCAAATCGAATTTGTATATTTATTTATTATGACAAGGTTCCAAAAGGTTCCAACCTTTTGGGTTTGGGTTATAGAAAACTATTCCAACCTTGCAGGTTTTAATTTGGCATGAAAGATCACAACCTGGTTTGTATGACCACGTTAATGATATGGATTGATGTTGAAAGACCTTGTCAGCTCATGTCAGTGAATTTTCCCTTGCAGAGGAGTTGCAGTTTTCTCAGCATTGTCTCAGTCAATAATTGCAGGAACTTGTGATCTCTGCTGCTGCTGTTGTTTTTTTCCACTGTTGACAGAGCCCATTAGCAAATACACTAGACACAACAAAAAGTAGAATGGAGGTGAAAAAAAACTTGAGGTGGTTTCACACAGTACAACTGTCTCTGCAGGTACGTAAACCGAATTGCAATGGGGTTACATGCATTCATCAACTTAATTGTGTCTAATTAATTAAGATTAATTCCCCATGAGGAGCCTACTGGCTCTGCTAAAGAGAAAGGTCTAGCTGGATCCGCTCCCTTACCCCTGCATTAGGCCAACCCGCATTCCACTTCAAAAATAATGAGAATTAGATGGGAGGATTGGTCTGCATTAGCAGTGAGGCTGTGAGTTTGCCAGCCTGTCTTTGAGTTCCTCAGGGCAGATTCACGTTGATGGCTCCAGGACGAATTGTCTCCCTCCAAGGCCATGTGATGACTTGGCTGGTTGTTGGTGTTTTGAACTGAGTTGAACCTTTGTCGGGCTTTATTATACACTATGTGTCCAGTGTTTATATGACTGATATATATATATTCTCACAGGTATCATGGGTAACAGGTATCACATTTAGCTCTATTGTCCAAATAATTAGTGCATGCTTCATGAGATTTACAGTGGAAGACATTCAATATTCTGTTAAAATAAAATAGGCTTTAAAAATGCTATAGCTCACCATTCAAGTGTTCACCGCAGTCTCTGTTGGCTCTTGTATATGAAGTTTGGTAGTCAAATATGCCCCAAACTTCTCAATTTGGGATTTAGGAAAATCAGTACAGAGTCTATCACATTGTTTCCCTGCAAACCCTGATGATGCTTTTAATGGGGAATTAAAGTAACTGTCAGTACTCATTATAGCATGTTCACAGTAATGTGTCTGAGTGAGATCTAGGCTCTGAGAAAAGCCTCATTAATGGAAGTGTTGGTCTGGTTATGGGCCATGTGAAGAAAGAAGCACAAGGCACAGTATGAACTTTTGTTGATTAGATTAGGACAAGAAGGATCTACAATAACAAAAAGAGCAATGATGGAAAGTAGAGAGAGAAGAGAGAATGATTGTATTCGGAGCAGCACACCCATGAATGCAGCAGTTTAACTTTGGTGTATGCTATTAAATCAGAACAATGTTAACCATGCAGCCAAATAGAACAGTCCTCATCTAATTTATTGTCCTCTTAAAATCTCCTGCAACATACACTAAGTCCCTTCATGCCGTTTTTTTTGTTTGTTTGTTTGTTTTACAGCAGGAATTAGCATATACAGTGCCCTCCACTAATATTGGCACCCTTGGTAAATTGGTGATGATTAATGGTGGATTAATTTGTGTTTATTTCCTGAAAACCAGTGCATGCTAGCACATAAAAGGCAATGGCACCAAACAGGTTCTACAAAACACAATGCAACGTTCATAAGTCTCAGTATATACAGTGAATTCAAGTAATGTGCCACATTTTGGTAGACGCTCCAAAAAATGTAAAAAATAAATAAATAAATAAAATAAAAATAAATAAATAAATTTAAAAAACCTCAAGAAATGGGCATCATTTTGCAATTTTTATGCTGTGTGCAAAATTTTTTTGTGTGCAAATTTTTGCTTAAGCCAATCCATGTCTGGCAGCTTTACAAAAGTTTTGGAAAAGCTTTTTTTTTTTCATACTCGCTTGCATATATTGATAAATGCCAATCACCAGTAAATTACCACAGCTGATTTGCATTTGTCCACTGAAATGACAAGTGGACAGCAAAAAAATTCTTTCTCAGAAGTAGAAGTGAAAGTTATTTTGACTCCTTATTATGTTAAATACATATTATTTAACAGTGTCTCAACCAACCAACCAACCAGTCTGTCTATCTATCTAGCAATACTTGCTTTTTTTAAAATGTTTTTTTCAGATGACAATAATTTTTTTTGGAATTCCCACTTGACCATGCCTCCACACATGAACAGATACCCATATTCTTGAATGTAATGTCAAATATATTACAAGACTTGTATTAACCTGTTAAAATTCAATGTACATAGATTATTTATTTATTTATTTACTATTTTGTCAAATAAAAGACCACATTACTGATCAGACAACAAACAAGGTTATCTGGGATTTTACAGGATGAATTACAAGACAGAAGAGCTGGAATTCTCCAAGAAGCCTGGAACAACCTACCAGCCAAATTCTTTAGAAATCTGCACAACAGCATACCTTAATGTATTTATACAATTTTAATTTTAAGGCAAGTCATATGATTTTATTGCATATCCCACTGTTTGCTGTTTATAATAGTAATTGTTTCAATATTTAGAAATGTTTAATTATTTTTTAAGTATGTTTCCAATGAGTTAATACCAGTATGAGACCGAAGCATTACTTAATACAAGAATGTCACGTATGCACGGAATTCGAGGAATACAAACAGATGGAAGCTCACCAAGTCAACATGGGTGGGCTGGCATGGTACTTAGTAACAGCTACAGACGTAAGATCTCACACCAGTGGAGGACAGTGAGAGTGGATGTGTGGGTAGTGTGTTGTGGGTTTTGTTGCGCTGAGACACAGAAGGAGAATGCTTCATGAGCCAACTCACTTTCGGAAGTAATATATACTGACCAATGTCACTGTCCACTTTAATAGGAACACCTTTACACCTGCTCATTCACGTAGTTATCCAGTCAGCCAATCATGTGGCAGCCAAGCAGCACAATGCACAAACTCATGCAGATGCAGGTCAAGAGCTTCAATCAATTTTAACATCAGACATCAGATAGAACAGGAATCTGAGACTTCTTCCAGTCTTTAACTGTCCACTTTGGGCGAGTCTGCATCCATGATGGCCTCAGATTCTTGTTCTTGGCTAACAGGAGTGGAACCAGCTGTTGTAGCCCATCCACCTCAGGGTTTGATGTGTTGTGCGTTCGGAGATGCTTTTCTGCTTTTTTGAGTTACTATAGACTTTGACCCAAACCAGTCTTCACACCATTCTGTGTAAACCTTAAGAAACTATTTTGTGTGAGACCAATAGTTTCTGGAATACACAAACCAGCCCATCTAGCACTATGCCATGGTTAAAATCACAGATCTCACACTTATTCTTATTCTACTGTTTAATGTGAACATGACCTGAAGCTCTTGACCTATATATCTGCATGATTTTATGCACTGTGCTGTTGCCACATGAGTGGTTCCTAATAAAGTGGATGGTGAGTGTATATACTCCTTACCCTAAATAATGTTAATATTTTTAATAACCCCTAACCCTACATTTATTGCAGTAATGAACAGTTCAGTATACTTTCTTCTACTCTTACTTAGTCTTTTATTTTAGATAATGTGTTGTTTGTCGTAATCCAAACCGGAGTTGCTCTATAATAGCCACAGCTAGATTAAAAACCGTTAGCTCAAGATTTATCATGCTTTGGAATACAGAATAAAGCTAAATTATTACTGCCTCCCCAGCCACGACACTACATATGAGGGCGGCTGTGGATCAGGTGGTAGAGCGGGTTGTCCACTAATCGTAGGGCTGGCGGCTCGATTCCCGGCTCGCAAGTCTCCACATGCTGAAGTGTCCTTTGGCAAGACACTGAACTCCAAGTTGCTCTCGATGGCAAGTTAGCGCCTTGCATGGCAGCTCTGCTACCGTGTGTGTGAATGGGTGAATGAGAGACAGTGTAAAGTGCTTTGGATAAAAGCACTATATAAGAGCACCATTTCCATTCAAATAAAACAAACAAAGTTGATTTTTAAAGCATTTTTATTTTCTATAATCTATAAAAGTATAGTATATAGCAATCAGTGCACACAGGTTCTTCCACATTGGTACATAAGAAACCTAAGATTATTTAGAAAGCTCTTCAGTAGGCTATACACACTGGTTGTATGAATAGGTTGCCTTCAGAAGGTCACACTTTCATTTAACCCTCAAATGCATTTGCATGTCTCACAGATTCTCCTCAAACTCTTAGAACAGCTCTGAGCCCAGTTTACTTGGCTTGTATCTCTCCATGATCAGAAAGTCACTGGCTGTACACTATCCAGCAACTGATACCTGCTCAGATACATGAAGAAACCATCTTTCCACCTCAGTAAACCTTCCAGGATCTTCATTTCAGCCTTCAACTTACAAAAAGACAACCAGGTTCCTACAATTACTCCTCTTTAATAGGATCCATGGTTGTCCAGATCACCCTTGCCCTCTCTGGCTATTAATCATGCTGTCTTTGCTTGGGGACATGACATATTGGTCATAACAACATCTTTCATAAAAAGGACGCCCTACTCCCTTTTCTTGCTGAAGACAGCGGATACAGTCCTCATAATGCCCATGATACCAGCAGCTCCTTTCTTGACACCCCTGGCCTCTTTTATGAGTTCATGCAGGCCATGGAAGACAAGCAGTACGCCATGGTATGCCTCAGCTGCTGAGACCTCGAAGAAGCCACAGTCTGCTGACTGGGCAAGCAGTCGCCCTTCCTCACTTGAGACAACACGGCGATGCTGCAGGTCCCTCTTGTTGCCCACCACCACCATAGGCACCGAGGAGCTGGAGGAAGAGGACAGCTTCTGGATAAGTGCTACCTGCTGCTGTACCACCTCGAAGCTGGCGCGGTCACAGATGCTGTAGACAAGCACAATGCCATCTGCCCAGCGGAGCTGTTCTTCACTCACTGACTCCGAGCTCTCACAGCTCTAAAGAGGCATTCAGAAAGAGGTCAGATAAGTCACGCTCATATTACAGAAGACTGTGAAAACAATAATGTTATGTTAGATGTTAGTGCCCCACCTGTGGATACAGGGAGTCCCAGATGTTGAAGGAGATAGCCCGGCCATCAATTTTGTCAATGTGACTGTATATTGACTCTAGAAAAGCAAATATATGTAAGTAAAATAAATATGCGCTTACAGAAATATATATTTAATTAGAAAAAATGTTACAGGCTTCTACAGTATTATCAAACTTACCGATATCACCATATTCACCAATGAATCTCTTGGTAAGAAACCGCACAGTAAGAGCTGCAGGATCAGATGACAAATATAGTTAATTTCATATACACAAACTGTATATATTTGTATATACTTGACATATATTCATATTTACATTGGTCATCGCTTACCTGATTTCCCGACATTTTCGGCTCCAAGTAGCAGGATGTTTGTCTCCACTTTATTCTGGTTTCCATCCATTGCTTTGCTGCATTGAGGTAAATTCGATTTAACTTGGACAACCATGTTGATTATGAAGTGTAGCACGATCAGAACAGGTTAAAGTACAATGCGGAATGAGCTCTGAACACAGCGCACCGCCAGTAAATACTGCCGATGGGCGGGGCTTACTGATGGGCATGGCTTTCAACCAAGCAACACAGTGTTCCATCACTCTCATCATTTTGCTTGTGTTTATTTTAGTTACAGCAGACAGATGGCTAGAAAAGAATACTCGGACAAACCCGTACAGTCATGTAACCTAACATTAAGCCATTTTGTTCGTTTAAAATGATATATGTTTATAACTACCATAATTCAAACTTAACACGCGAAACAAAGAACCTCTCAGGCAACTGAATTTGTCCAAAAAACAAATGCAGTGTTAATGTGGTGTATTGAAATATGAATGTATGTAATGGAACCGCATTCTTGTTAATGGCACACCTTACAATGACCACTAATGTAGAGCAGCTATTGCACGAGACTACATAAACAGTGTTGACAAAAGACAGATTTAACAAAAATTTTATTTCATAATTGAACTTTGATTCAACACACACACACACAAAAAAAATCCCTATTTTTCCTGCCACGAAAGCCTTAAATAAATACACCAGTATACATGGCCTACATTCAGTCTGTGAAGTGGTAGGCCTACATAGAAACAGATACTTCTGCAGCAAGTAAACAAAATGTAGAACCCAAACCTTTATTACCAATGGCAATAAAGCAATATGTACATTCTTGTATTTGTTTATAGAAAATAATTACAAAGTAATAATAAATAGAATAGAAAAATAGAAATACAGAGATGCACAGATGTCTTTGTAAAATACTAATCATCTTATCCTTGCAAAATGCTGCAGGTCCTTCACTCAGTCTGGGCTTTCTTTGCCACTACAGTACAGTTTGCAGCTATAAACTCCCTCATCCTCTTGAGAGTATTTTTGACCTTTTCTCGATCAGGCTCGGTCTCTGGTGCCCCCGTCTGGTCTGCACTGCTCAGAGGTCTCAGCAGAGAAGCATGGAGGCTGTTCCCAAATGATACGTTCAGTCGCTGCTGGAATGAGCTTTGGAGCTTGACAACCAAGTCTTTCTTCTGCACATAAATATTTTGCATACTTTAAATGGTGGGAAATTTGACAGTATACATTTATCTGAAACAAATTCAAATTAGTATGTAGCAGCATGATTAATTCAAATAGCATGTACAGTCAAATGAAAAAATAAGTACACTACATGGAAATGTTTTTTAATTTTTTTTTATATATTTAGACAAGCAAACATTGCGCCTCTTTGAAACTATGCATATTAATAAATGAGATATGCTCCATCAAATGACACATAAAATGTACTTTTTTGCAGTAATTTTCACAATTTAATGAACAAAAATCAGAGCAGACACATGAAAAAGTAAGTACACCCCAACATTTATCACACCTTCAAATGCATAAAATTTGGATCAAGATTGTGTGCCAGTGATAAGAAGCTGCTTAGGGAGTGCAGGTGGAACTTGTCTTATTTATACCCCTCTCATATCTAGTGTCTAGTGTTCCCTTTGTTATTGAGGTGTGTGGTGTTATCATGCCAAGATCTAAAGAGTTCTGTAAGGCCTTCAGAATAAAAGGTTGTGGATGCCTAGGAGTCTGGCAAAGGATTTAAAAAGATCTCCAAATTATTTGAGATACATCATTACACTGCAAGGAAAATCATCTACAAATGACCAGAAAAAAGACAGGTTTTCAGGACAAGCACCTCATTCCAACTGTCAAGCACGGTGGTGGAAATGTTATAATATGGGGTTGCTTTGCTGTCTCAGGGACTGGACAGCTTGCATTCATTGATTTAACTATGAATTCTGAATCATATCAAAGAGTGCTTGAAGATAATGTGAGGCCATCTGTCTGAAAGATGAAGTTGAACCAAAAGTGGACCTTTCAACAGGATAATGATCCTAAGCGCACTAGCAGATCCACCAAGGAATGACTCAAAAAGAAGAAATGGAGGGTTATGGAATGGGCTAGTCAAAGCCCGGATTTGAATCCCATTGAAATGTTGTGGGGGATTTGGGGGCAGAACATGCAAGAAAAACCTCAAACATCTTGCAACTGAAAGAATATTGTAAGTAAGACAACACTATTTTGTCTTACTAATTTCAAGAGGCAGAAAAAAAAGAGAGGCTGGTGATGAAATAACTGTTTATAGTGATAACAGAACCTCGTTCTGTAAACGCTTCACAACATTAAACAACGACATGTTGTTCTTTCATTTATATCAATTGTCTTAATTGTATACAAGTTGTGTTGTTATTGAAAAATAATCAAATGCATCACATAAGGCCATGTGACACCACCACACTGCTGATTATTTTCCTATAACAACATGTTTTTTTATTCCTTATGTTCTCAAACATATTTTCATACCTTGGAGATTGATGACAGTTTGTCAAAAAGAGCCCAGAGGTCCGACACCATTTCAGCTGCTGAGCGGTAGGGAGGGCTGCGTTTCCCCAACAGCCGTCCAACAATTAAGTTAAATTTCACATATCCTCCATTTTGCTTTATGGGTAGACAAACAATTATATTAACAATTTGCAGGAAAATACAGCGCCCTCCAATAATATTGGCACCCTTTGGTAAATATGATCAAAAAAGACTGAAAATTTGTCTTTATTGTTTAACTTTTTGATCTTTTGTTCAAAAGATTCACAAAAAAATACTCTGCTCTCATGGATATCAAACTGTTTCAAACAAAATAGGTTTAGCACAAAAAATATTTGTTAAATATAGGTGTGCAACCATTATTGGCACCATTTTATTCATTACATTTTGCTACCTCCCTAGCTCTGAGTCTTCTCCTATAATGCCTGATGAGGTTGAAGAATTCATGACAAGGGATCTGAGACCATTCCTCCATACAGAATCTCACCAGATCCTTCAAATTTCAAAGTCCATGCTGGTAGACTCTCCTCTTAACTTCACCCCACAGGTTTTCTATGGGTTTCAAGTCAGGGGACTGGGATGGCCATGACAGGACCTTGATTTTGTGGTCAGTAAACCATTTTTGTGTTGATTTTGATGTATGTTTTGGATCACTGTCCTGCTGGAAGATCCAACCACGGCCCATTTTAAGCTTTCTGGCAGAGGCAATCAGGTTTTCATTTAATATCTGTTAATATTTGATAGAGTCCATGATGCCATGTATCCTAACAAAATTTCCAGGTCATCTGGAAGAAAAACAACCCAAAACATTAAACAGCCATCACCATATTTAACCGTGGGCATGAGGTACTTTTCCATATGGCTACCTCTCTGTGTGCACCAAAACCACCTTTGGTGTTTATTAACAAAAAGCTCCATTTTGGTTTCATCTGACCATAGAACCAGATCCCAAGTTTCAGTAGTGTCTGGCAAACTTGAGTTTGTTTCCGGGTGGGAGTAGAGGCTTTTTTCTTGAAACCCTTCTAACAACTTGTGGTGATGTAGGTGACTTCGGATTGTAGTTTTGGAGACTTTCTGACCCCAAGATGCAACTTACTTCTGCAATTCTCCAGCTGTGATCCTTGGAGATTTTTTGGCCACTCGAACCATCCTCTTCACAGTGCGTTGAGACAATATAGACACACGTCCAATTCCAGGTTGATTCATAACATTTCCATTTGACTGGAACTTCTTAATTATTGCCCTGATAGTGGAAATGGGCATTTTCAATGCTTGTGCTATTTTCTTATAGCCACTTCCCATTTTGTGAAGTTCAACAACTTTTTGCTGCACATCACAGCTATATTCCTTGGTCTTACCTATTGTTATGAATGACTAAGGGAATTTGGCCTGTGTTACTTCATATTTATACCCCTGTGAAACAGGAAGTCATGACTGAACAATTTCACCAAGGTGTACTAAAAATGTTTTAAATATCTATGGGAATATACTTTATATTTTTCTCATATGAATTCATAGGGGTGCCAATAATTGTTGCAAACCTATATATTTTTATATATATATTTATAAGATCTTTTGGGGATAAACCTGTGTTTTTGCAATTGTTTGATATCTATGAGAGCAGAGTATTTTTATGATTTGTTCTAACAAAAGATCAAAAAGTTAAACAATAAAGAATTTTTCACAGCCTTCTTTGCTCATATTTACCAGGGTGCCAATATTAGTGGATGGCACTGCATGTAAATGACATTCAGCCAAACAAGCTTAGTTCTACTTCTGTGGCACAAACTAAGTGACAGTTGTGAGCTTAAATAACTGGAGTGAAGTCCATACCTTAATAGTTTTGTAGAGCAGGTAGCTATGATTCTCACACATTAGAGTGAGCAAAAGTTGCTCACACCTCTGGAAAACAAAGTCGACAACAAAGAAAATGAAGCAAAAATGAAGATATGCACTCATTCTGCAGTATATTTTTTATATTTCTTTTTAGCCTTTTGAAATATATTAATACAGGGGTGTCCAATCCTATCTGGAAAGGGCCGTGGGTGTAGGTTTAGATTCCGGTCAAGCAGGAACCACATCTGATTCCACCCGTTTAATCAGTGAGGCGTGGCTTTCAATAGGTGTGGCTTCTGTTGCTTGGAATAAAAATCTGCACCCACGGTAGCCCTTTCCGAATAAAATTGGACATCCCCATCAAGGTTTCATTTTCATGACTCAAACACAAGCCCTTCATTTCTGGCAGTTGGTGTTTTTGAGCGTTTGTACTTGAGCATGTGTGAAGTGTACTGTGTTTTACCCTCTGGTCCGACAGACTTAGGTACGGTTCCTTAAGTCTGTTGCAACTGAATGGGTCGGTATCATCCAACACATCCTGGCACAGGGAGCATACCCACGTCGCACTGTACAGAACACACTCAGAGGTTTTTGTTGGGTTTTTATTTGGACTAAATAACTAACTGCTTAGAATCTGTAGAGCATGCAATGCTATAAAGCAGTCAAATGCCACTTGAAGCATCTCTTGAGGTTGTTGTAATTAGCATTCACAGTAAGACACCATTACTAGAGACTTCTATTGATATACTGTTAGAGCAAGATTTTCATCTTACATGGGATTGAAAATGATTGGCGGCACGTGGCAGCTGGTATGAAAGCTTCTAGCACATTCTGCACACTGCAGTGAAGCTCCAGCGGAGAGACACACAGCACAGTCCAGTACGTCAGCCTGCAGGAAATGCTCGGAACTGCAGGACGGTGAGGGGGAAGCAGCAGCTGGCGGTGCAGTGATCCTGAGACATCTCTGGATTGACTATAAGTGCAACATGACAAGCTACATTTTTACTGAAATATGTTGTAGGTGGACATAAATCTTGGTGGCTGCATCTCACGTGTGAAAACGATTCACAAACAGCAGTGATTACACTCAGATTTGAAGTTTATCGCTTCAGGGGGAAAATGTGTGCATAAGCTATGCTCAAATATACCTTTACAAACACACAGCTGAGTGCAGCGCATACCTGGTTTTCATCGATCTCCTGAAGCAACATTTCATCCTTTTGGCTACTGGGAACTATTCGAAACTGAGACTGAGAAGATCCTGAGATGGCCAAGCGGTGCAGCGATACAAGCGGAGTCCTGTGAAAAAGAAGATATTAATTAGCTGCAAGCTGGACATTATTGTGCTTTGTGAAAAATTCTGGTACACAAGTGCAGAACATAAGCAGACATACTTATTGTTGTCGTCTATTAATATGGGTTCCTCTGAAAGAGCAGAAGGAAAAATAAATAAAAGGTAAGTGCAGCAAAAACAAAACAAAACAAAAAAAAACACACATACTGATGAAAGTGATGTGTCCAAAGACAAACTGATAGTGGAATGTGTGAAAAATAGTCTCACCTTCTGCGTCATCCATGCCTTTCACCAGTTCAGAATCACTATCAGTCTTATCATCGTCCATCTAGAAGCGTAGAAAAACATGACTTAAGTCAATTAAAGACTATTAAATTACATGAAAAAGATTATTTGTAAAGACTACTACAATTACAGACTCAATATAATATGCTGTTTAATATGAAGTTGAGTAGTTTCATGATATTTATAACCTTTGCATTTGGGGGAGATGCATGTTCTAAGGTAGATCTGGAGCAAGCATCCTCAGAAGGCACTTTTATTTCACTGGTAAGAATCGCTCTAAAGGACGACGGCAGGCCTGTGAGCCAGTACTTAGTTGAGGGGCTTCCTGTGGAGGACAGAGTTGATATGCTCTTCAGCGGTGATTCAGATCGAGTAAGGGAGCTCTGGTTAGAAGAGCAGTCTTTGATTGAGGTAGTGGAATGAGGATCACGTGGCTGATGCACTGCTGAGAGTTCTTCTGAGTTCTTTGTGTCTTTTTCTGGCACAGTGGAAGTAGGCAGGCTACTGTCTGCTTCCTCAGCAACTGGATAAGCCCTGCTGCAAACACTCATATCTCCCTCACAAACAGAATCAGCTGGAGCCTTCACTGGGAGCTCACAGGTTGGCATTTGGATGGTCTGAGTGGCACACTCTATTTGACCTGCGTTACTATACACACTGGGAATTTGAGTAGCAGGGAGTGAAGGTGTGCTGGACACTGGGGGATCCAGTTTTTTATTACTGCTGACTGGTAAATCTGTGTGGCTGGGAGCCTTGGGGCAAGACATGTTACCCAACGTAAGGTGTGATGATTTATCATCTCTTACCCAGATGTGTTTTGTTGGCTGGGGTAGACGGATGAGAGTGGTGCCCTTATCTGCAGTAAAGACAGGAGTGTATTGGTAGAATTTCCAATCTGTTCTAGAGTTGAGAGAAGCCGTGTTGTTTGGTACTTTGAGAAGAGTGAACTGTAAAGGATTGGACTGAGTGTCAGCGGACTGAGTGTCAGCAGACTGAGAAGGCTGCAGATTGACAGACTGAGTGTTAGAGACAACCTGAGTGCAAGACAGGGATTTCTTAGTGGGAGCAATTTGAGATGGAAAAGACTGACCTGAAACTGCCCGAGATTGAGAAAGGCTTTGCTGTTTATGGTTAGATGAAAAATTCATAGTAGATGGGTGAGGGTTAGACATGGCCTGACTAGACTGAGCCAAAGGAGATGAGGTGATAATAGAGGGAACAGATTGGTTACTGGCGAGAGAGTGAGACTGGGTATTGGTTAAGCTATTAAAGTGAGAAGACTGGAATGAGGCTGTGTGGACCATGATGGAGGGACAGGAAGAAAGGCCTGGAGGAGCTGCTGCTGCAGCAAGGACAACATCAGACTGAGACTGTGGTAACACAACCTGAGGCATTACAGTGCCAGGAAAAGAGCTGGACTGAAAGAGAGATGTAGACTGAAGAGGGTGAGACAGACTTCTGAAGATCTGCTGTGACTTTGAGGGTTGAGGTAAGATGGACTGAGGCAAATGCTGGCCCACCTGAGCAACTACATACTGAGCCGTGTTGCTCCGATTGGTTTGGGGAGCAGAGGAAGAACTAGTACGGCCTATAATGTCTGTTAAGACTTGGGTGGGTTGCAGTGGTTCTGATGAGGCTGACTCAGACTGTCCACACCGAGGACGATCAGAGACAGCCTGGGACATCGAATGGGCTGTAGCCTGAAAGGATGTAATGTTAGATATTGACCGAGTTGCACCAGATTCTGAATTTAATCCTGAGGGGCGTTTGTCTGCTTCTTTGGGTGCATTTTTAGGTTTATTGCCGGTGTATTTTCCTTTGGCAGTAAGAGGAACTCTAGTCGCCTTAAAAGAGGCTGGAGAAAAAAAACAGAAGAAATAAATAAGTAAAATGTTGACTTCAACAAAATCTCTAATCCAAGCACTGGCAAGGCTGTGAATCATAAGTTATACACATATGTTAATTTTAACAAATCAGGCTGGTTGACAGACAAGAATCACAATTACAACCGCAATTCCGAAAAAGTTGGGACAGAATGTAAAATGCTAATAAAAACAAAGAGGAGTGATTTGTAAATGTGCTTTGACTTGTATTTAAACATATAAAGACAAGGTATTTGATGTTTTACCTAATCAACTGCATAGTTGTTTGTTTTTCTTTGAAGATAAACGCTCATTTTGAAATTTATACATGCAACACGTTCCAAAAAATTTGGGACAGGGGCAATTTAGGACTAATAGCAATATGACAAATTGAAATAATAAGGTGATGTGAAACAGGTGAGGCAATCGTCTAATCATAGTATATAAGGAGCCTCAAAAAAGTCCTTCAAGAGCAAGGATGGGTTGAGGCTCGCCAATCTGCCAACAGATGAGTCAGCGAATAGTCCAACACTTTGAGAACAACATTCCCCAAAGACAAATTAGTAGGATTTTGTGCATTTCACCCTCTACAGTGCACAATATAATAAAAAGATTAAAGGAATCCAGTAAATGTTGGTGCATAAAAGGGCATGCACATCTGTAAGGGCACTATTAATGCAGAAAGATATGTACACATTTTGAAGCAACATATGCTCCTATCCTGTGTTATGTTGTTGCAATGAGAAACAGCCTGAGGGTACAGTGGGATACGGTACTGTGACTGCTCGCAGGGGGAGAAAGAAGAATTAGTGGATAATAAAGAGATGCAGTTAAACACGGTCACGGTTTCTCTGACAAATACTTTATTTCTGTAGTATGTAAGTGTAGTATACCACACACACCTATAAAACTTTGAAAGAAATACCATTGGATAGTATCGTAAATATGATGTTAAAAAGCGTAATATTAAATAAAATTTTTAAAAACTCGGCTGGGTGACATGCCTTTCCCCCCCAAAAAAACCGACATATGGCTTCCTCCAAATTTATTGGTTCACCTCTCTCGTTAGGCACAAATCCAAAATGTTCCCAGATCACTGATGTAACATTTGGTTTCCCAACAAGAGCCATTGTAGCAGCAGAATGCGAAGTGAAATATCAGAATTCACCTGACTGGATTTTGTAGCGCTCAAACATTTTCCATTTGCATTTTCTATACTGTCCCAACTTTTTTTGAACTGAGTTGTATAATGATTTTATGCTGTAGCAGAGATGAAAAAACATTTAAAAAAAAAAAAATGTAATTGCTTACCAAAATTCTTAATATTATGGCAGATGTTTTCATTGACTGAGAGTGAAAGCTGAATCACAGTATCAGGGACAAATTCCTTCTGTGACAGAACCCTCTGTGCCCATTTCTCAATCTAATGAGGAAAGCAGAGATGCAATTTGCCTAAACTATAAAAAGACAGTAACCAGTTCACTAATGCATTTTCCTTTTTCCAGCTAAGAGCCCCACCAACCATTTTTGTTTCACTAGAACATGCAGTCCTTGCCACACAGAACAAGTTGTCATACACTGCCTGGCCAAAAAAAAAAAAAAACCCAAAAAAGTCTCACACACTAAAATTTAGTTGCAAAAGATTTAGCTTCGATTACTGCGTGTATTCATCGTGGCATTGTTTTGACAACCTTGTACAATCTGACAGCATTTATTTCAATCCAGAGTTGAATTAATTTTTAGCGAGATCTTGTATTGAGGACTGGAGAGTCGAACCCCTCTGTAAAGTCTTCCCAGCACATCCCAAAAACTTTCAACGGGGTTACGGTCAGGGCTCTGTGGACAATTCATGTGTGAAAATGATTCCTCATGCTCCCTGAACCACTCTTTCACAATCTGAGCTCGATGAATCTTGGCATTGTCAGGGAAGAAAGAAATCCGTTTATCTAATAACCCGGTCATTCAATACATTCAGGTACTCGGCTGATTTCATTTTATTGCTGCATAATGTTGCTGAGCCTAGACCTGACCAATTACAGCAACCCCAGACCATTACACTGCTTCCAGAGGCTTGGAGAGAAGGCACTATGCATGATGGGTGCATCACTTCATCTGCTTCCCTTCTTACCCTGATCCTTTTTCCATTGGTCCACCGTCCAATGTTTATGCTCACTAGCAAAGTGAAGTTGTTTTTATCTGATTATCCTCACATTGATTAGGTCACACAGCTGTTTAGTCCCAATCCTGTAAGTACACATCGCATTGTGCATGTGGAAATGCTCTTACTTTCACTATTAAACATAGCCATGAGTTCTGCTGTCCATTCAAACTGTTCATACTGACTTCACCAAACGTTTTAAAGATCTCAGATCACGATCATTCAAGATTTTGAACATTGATTTTTAAAAAATTTTTTTTACCACATTTGTTCCTCAAAGTTGACAGTACACCACTCTCCTTCCAGGTGTTCATAATGCGTTGGACAGTTCTTAACCCAATTCCAGGGATTTCAGCAATCTCCTCAGTTGTTTTCTTTGCATGAGGCCAATAATTTGCCCCATCTGAAACACAGTAACATCTTTTCCACGAGCATGGGATACATCTTCCGACATGGTTTAAGACATGAGAAACTGCATCACTGCAGTAATGATCCAATCATGTGCTCTTAAGTATTTGCTTATTTAAATCCAAACAGCGCCTTTTTTTTTTTTTGCCCAGGCAGTGTATGAAGCAGTATGCAACTCAGACAGACGGAACAAATTCAGAGTATTCCTGGCAAAAAAACAAAAAACAAATAAAAGAAACCAACCATACTTGCATCTTGTGCTGCAGGATACACTGCCCCTCAGTGCTCAGTATTTTATGAATGAAGGCAGTGATGTACTCTTGCTTATCCTCCAGCTTTTTCAGACTGGTCTTAATCACCTTCAGGCTCTTCTCCTCTTCATCACACAAATCCTTCAAAGAACCAAAAGTACCAAATGATTCATATGAATTGTGCATTAGAGTGTCTCTCTCTCGATCACACTTTTACGCCCATGTACATATTTTCTTTATTACAAAAACAAAGACACCGTGTCTGAAAGGAAATTCTCTTATATCATGTACTCTCATATTATAAACTGTTCAGACACCTTGGATACAGGGAATACTGGGTTATAGATTCTGTTTGTGTGTCTCTGTGCTATCAAATACCTATGATGAATGTATTCATTTAATTACCTCTTTGAATAAGCTGATCAACTGCCATCTTTCTTATAGCGGACACGTATTTTTTTATCTCTTGAAAAGACTTATTTTCGTAGTATTCTGTTTGTTTTGTCTATCTGTCTGGCACCTGCACCAGTAGAAACCGTCCACGCACTGCTTCTTATCTATGTGTATAAATACTCTTGTTTTGCATAAATAAACTGGGAGGTCTCTGTGAGCATACATGTGTCAGTGTGTGTTCATCTTAGACCCCCCAGGCCTGAACGTTCTACGGTAAATCACACTTTCTAAAAGCTAATAGAAGTAGAAGTAAAAAAGGCTGGAAGGCATGACGGAAGATCTGAAAGACATAATATGAGATTCCTGAGATACATGGAAATCTAACAGTGTCCTTAAACAATTGCCATTTGGCAAGTACACCATAGACAGTGGAAGGCACACTTATTGCTGTGCTTTTTTATGAACTAGGTTAGTAAATTTAATATGCTAATGTCCATACTGACAGTCTGATTATTATGAACATGTTAAAACTGTATATGATCAAAAAAGTTCTCAGTAGCACCAACACAAAGTGTTATCAAATTTTAACTGAAGCAAGAACCCACCAAGCTGCAGTATGTCTAATGGCTTAAATATAGCCTTGTGCTGTTTGCATTTTGTGCATTCACGGCATAACAGAGCATTAATATTGTATTATACGGTTTTTCTAGTTCTTAGAAATAACGCATGCCACAACACAATCAGGCAATATTTTGTCTGTTGTATATGTCTGCAGTAAAAGGCCACACTGATTAATACGATAACATGGAAGAGTACCTGACTGCCTAACTGAGCTTCTTAAGGGCTTATCTAAAAGCAATTTTGATGAGGAGGGTCAAGACTTGAAAAGAGTCCAATTACAACAAATGATGAAAGCTGCAGTATTGTCTCTTGCTTGATACTGTTATTGTGGGCTTACATTACTTTGGAGCACTCCAGGTGTCTTGCTGCAGTTGAATGATTGCAGAATGCAGTAAGAGAATCCTGCTTTTCTGAACAAAATGTTCCTTTATATAAAAGACCCTAGTGACCTTGGAATAAGCAATATTGAAATGCATGCTCTTCCAAACAAATTCGAACACGATCATAGCAAAATTCATATAATTTATAACCAATTATGGCCCATGGTTAACTAAAAAAAAGAAAACTGATGGAATTAAAACCATGCCACTACCTCCAATTCCTTAGACAGCTGACGACATTGTATCACCAGAGAGGCATACAGGGATTTCAGCACATTATGCAGTTGCTTCTGTGTCAATGCCTTTAATTCCTTTATGGCATTCAATCTACCTCAGAGAAACACATACATTAGCTGACTGGGAATAATTTTTGTTATTCCCAATTTTAAACATTCCCCAGATTGATACAATGCTTGTATCAATTATAATCATGGCAATGCTGCTTTCACAAAGTGTTTTATACTCATATCTCTCTTCTTGTAATTATCGCAGATGGTTTTGCTTGAAGGCAAACTTTTTACCACCTGCTAATAGTTTATCATTCAGTCAGAAACCTGAATGTTTATTACATTAAAAACACATAAATGCAATGACGCAACATTTATGTTCTAATACAAGTTTGTTTTTTTTTCCTTTTCTGTCCACTTATGCCATTGTTGTTCCAAAGAGTTAAGCGTCTTGAGGCACATATTAATATTAAATATTTGTCAATTTTTTTCTGTTGAATAAAGATGACCTTGCAAATCCTTTAATCTGAATATTATACAGGATAACAGAGTTGAGTATTACCTTCCATCCAGATCCTGCAGCCTGGCCCTCATACCGTTTTTCTGCTCTCTGACGCAGTCCAGCAGTTTCATGAGCTCGTCTTTCTGAGAAACCACCGCTTCCTCCAGCAACAAAAATCTTACAGGAAAAGTCAAAGAGTAAAAGTTTTTTTGTTTTGAGAAGTAGCAGCAATGGATATTCTAGATAACTGGGGTGGCGTACCACAACCCTGAAAGAGATTCTTAAAATTTCACTACCTAAGTACAGTGAGGGAAATAAGCTATAAAATAAATCTACCATTAAAATTATAGACTGATCATTTCTTTGTCAGTGGGCAAACGTACAAAATCAGCAGGGGATCAAATACTTCTTTCCCTCACTGTATCAGCAGACCAGACAGAACCACCCTGTTTATAAATGCACAACCGTCATTGGTAATCACAAAGAACAGACTTGCTGAAGCATCATTGTAGCCTTAGAAAAATCTCAATGACAGACACAGCTGCTGAAGAAATTGTTCTCCATGTAATCTTGAATCACTTAGAATTCAGATACAGTTGTGCTCATAAATTTACATACCCCTTTCAGAATCTGCAAAATGTTAATTAAAAAATATGAGGGATCATTAGAATTGTTTTTTTATTTATTTATATTTAATACCGCCCGGAATAAGCTATTTCACATAGCAGATGTTTACATATAGTTCTCAAGACACAATAACAACTGAATTTACACAAATGAAACAGTTTAAAAAAAAAAAAAAAAGTACCCTTGGTTGTTAACACAGTGTGTTGTTTCCTGAATGATCCATGACTGTTGTTTTGTTTTGTGATAGTTGTTCATGAGTCCCTTGTTTATCCTGAGCAGTTAAACTACTCAATGTTCTTCAGAAAAATCCTCAAGGACCTGCACATTCTTTACTTTTCCCGCATCTTCTGCATATTTGACCCCTTTCCAACAGCAGCTATATGATGTTGAGATCCATCTTTTCACACTGAGGACAACTGAGGGACTCGTACACAACTATTACAAAAGGTGCACACAGTCACTGATGCTCAAGAAGGCAACACGATACATTAAGAGCTGGGGGTGTAAACTTTTGAACAGGATGATAGGTGCAAGTTGTTATTATTTCGTCTTCTGGGAAACATGTAAATATCTTTGTAGCTTCTGAAGGGTGGTACTAAATGAAGAAAAAAAAAAGATTTTTAAACAAAATAATAAGTTACACTGATCATCCTGTTAAAAAGTTTAGACCCCCCCCAGCTCTTAGTGCATCATCTGGCCGAATCATCTAGTATGCGTGTGTGTGTGTGTGTGTATTCGGAGTATTGTAATGTTAAAAATCGGTTGAAACCGTCCTTATGTCTGTGGTCTCCCACCGTTTTAAAATCGGTTAAGATAACAAAAATCGTCTAGTGTGTCCCTGGCATTAGTTATTGTTAGCTGTAAAATCTACTATCTACAATTTTGACATATCTTTTATTTTGGATGTGTATCAGAAGAAAACACTTTTCTTTTATAACAGCAAAGGTTTGAATAACTTTTTGTCCTTTGCCATCCTGGAGAGACAATCTTTGCCCCCTGCTGGAGCAGAGTGGAATGGATTCTTGTAGACTGTTGGTCCATACTGGTTGAGGGTATCTTGCAGAGAGAAATTTGCTTTGATTTACTTGCTCACGTAAGCTTCAAAGGGTGGTTTATGACCATCACAAGCAGGCAGAAAATGGAGTTTATTTATATATATATATATATATATATATATATATATATATATATATATATATAACAAGTGTCTTTTCTAACCCTTTGCTGACCTTACCTTTTGAGACTTTAAGGGATATAGTGCTGGAAAAGTTTCTACACAAGCCGATCTAGAAGCTCTGGAGCCATACTATATGTACACAAAAGGCCAACTATACATAGTCTGTACGTTTTCATGTCACCCAGTAACTTGTGCTTGTTCCCCACCATATTCCCATTTCCATTGCAAGGACACTGCGTGCCTGCACACCTGACAGGCATTGCAGCTGACCCTCACTCTTTATCTTAACAATCCCAGAAGATGGCTTGTTGTGGTCCTTGATATAGGCAACAACATGGTAACAATTGTTTTATGACGTATTATACATAAAATAAAAATGATAAATTTGTAACGAGATATCAAAATAATTTTTTTTTTACATTCATGGCATTTTTGGCATACGCCCTTATCCAGAGCGACATACATTTATCTCAGTACAACTGAGCAATTGAGGGTTAAGGGCCTTGCCCAAGGGCCCAACAGTGGGAGCTTGGCAGTGCTGGGGCTTGAACTCCTGACCTTCTGATCAGTAACCCAGAGCCTTTAACCACTGAGCCACCATTGCCCATTAAAATGAAAAGGAATTCGATTGTTTCTGCTACTGTTATAAGTATATAACATTTTTTGTTGCATGTAGTTTAATACTATCTTAATAAACAAATTGTTTAACCAAAACTGAGGGATTTGAACACCGAAGACCTATATTAGGGAGACCATTTCATGCGTATTGCTCTAAAGAAGTACCTGTGGTTTCTGTGGTCAATCAGCTGACAGTCTCTACAGGTGAGCTGATTGCAGGTGACACAGAAGAACTTGAGTCGCTCCTGTTTGTGTGAAGTACAGCGCAAGCTTATACTCAAGCCTAAAGAAGAAAAATATGTTAAGCAACCAAACATGACTTGAATTAAACATGATAATCTATTAAATATGGTGTTCAATTACTTTCATTTCCTGCAATTTTAGTCCCTACTATTAATCATTTGATTATAATAGAATGACTATCATTTTATATACTCTTTCGATTTTCAACCCATCAACTTGAGGTAGTCTACTCAACAACCAGTTCCTTCCCCGTATACAGAGCCACGTCAAATCAACATGGCCGCTCACACTGTGAACACTAATGTCCTCCTTCAGCATTTGCCTTTAAATCAGTTAATATACCTACACGGTACTTACTAAATCTATAACATGACCATACTAATCACTGTTTTGAGAAGGTAATCATAAACATTAGACTTATCTAATGATGGTCGTAGTAGTGATGCAGTAAATCTACACGTTACTGGAGAAGTGGCGAATAAAGTCAAAACCTTGATCAGCACAAACACAGTCCAGTTCTCCGCCATCGTAGTTTTGAATGTCTTGCGCACATGCCTATAGACTTAACACGTCATATACGTGCGCATGACATCATCGTTTTCACAGATTCTCATTTCTGTATGTCTACACAGGGATGATAACAGCATAGCTTTGAAAAAATTGCACTTTGAAACCTTTTTCAAAAGTTTGCGTTTTCAGTCCCTGAAACGCCGTTGTCGTGTAAATGAACAGCCAAAACGCATAAAAAGTTTTCCGTTTTGAGCTGAAAATGTTGTTGTGTACACGGCAGCTTAAAGATAAAAGAAGGGAAGATGAGTGTCAAGGTGCCAGATAAGGAACAGATATTCTTCAAACAGACGCCACCATCACCCCCACAGCCAGAAAAAAAGTTAAATCCTCAGAGTACCAGAGGAGAAAATGGAGCTTCACCAGTCAAAGAATCCTTCATAAACATAGTGGTCCAAGCGGATAACTGAAGCCTCCCCTCAAAGAGGACCCACTGTTATCAGGCAATAATGCAGTTTAAGTCTGCATTACCCTATCACTGTAAATGTGTGTATTGTGTAACACGCACTAGTGGAAGGAAGAGTGGACAGGAAATGAGGTCAAGCCATGAGTCTGTGTTTTGCATGAGGCATAAACAACCTATATTATACTATGTATATTGTAAGCAATGTACATCTAACAGGATTGGTCTTTTTAGCATACATAGTTGCATAAGATTTCTTGGTAGATGTACATTGCTTACAATATACATAATACAATTACATATTCTGCAGCTTCCAGTGAGATTTCTTCACCTTAAAATCTGTATTCAGTCCATACAGGATTTTGCAGAGTTGTTTTGTGATTGTTGCGGCCAAAAAAAAAAAGCTTGATCTTGTCGCGGCTTTTTAAAAAAAAATGTGATGCAATTTGTTTTGAATTTGGCAAAACCACAATTGCATGATATTCTTTTGCGTGGTCTTTCCCAGTGATGTTTGTCGGTAAATAAGACCTTTCAGCTGTATTCATGTGCAACGCACGTGAATCGAAGACGGCTTTGGCTGAACGCACATTGTGATGACGTCACTTGGCACGCTGTGATTAGTTCATATGGCCCAAATCTGCGGTAATTTTGAAAAATTGCAAGCTCCTGCGAATATTGCTGAGTTTCCATTAGTTTGCATTCATTTCTGCGATCGCAAAATCCTTGAGGGACTGTGTATTGGCTGTGCCCTAGTTCATACATATAACAGGATTGACCAATATTATACACTATTATTGCATCAGACCTTATATATTATCTCAATACCTTTTAACTGCATTAGAATACCAAGTAATTAAAATCCAAATGATATTTCATACTGAAATTTTAATCTAAACAAATGACCGCTCTCATATGTACAGGTCTTGGATGCCCTTCCCAATGTGTGTAGGACAAACAGCTGAATTAGAAGCTATTATATATTGTTTACAAGCTGCTTTGCAAAACATTTTGTGAGATGACACACCAAGGCCAATGTCACAGTACCCGATAAGTTTACCTTATCAACACTTCATAAAACATTCAGAGTTTGTTTTTTTTCAATGAACTCTACATGAGCACCGTTTGAATCTACAGACCTGATCGGGGTTCCTGTGGTATGACTGTATGGTTACGCGTCACCTTCACTCGCTGATGGGCTGATACACAATCTGAACACAGAGCTTCCTCACACTCCTTACACCATCCACTAAGGACAGATTCTTCACATCCTCCACACTGCAGAGAGATAGAATACATTCAGCTTAGAGTTACAACCCGAGATTCGACCAACCAATTCAATTAGACACCAGAAAAAGAATTTGAAGAAAAGATGGAGATGAGAGTTTAGGATTTCAGCTTTTATTTCCTGGTATGTATTTATTTCCTAGATGTATTAAACAACATAAAACATAGAACTTTTTGTATCAGATTACCCCAGTTTTTAGGTGAGCAGAAGTATAGGAACAAATAAAGTAAATACACACAATATTTGGTGAAGCTTTTCCAGGCTTTTACCTCAGCATCTTTCAATTGTTGTTTGCTTTGGGGGTGGGGTAGGTTCTCCCTTCAGTCTCCTCTTCAGGAGGTTTGGGTTAAGGTCTCGTGATTGACGGCCAGTCTAAAACCTTCCACTTTTTTCCCCTCTCATAAAGTGTACTGTTGAGTTGGCAGTGTGTTTTGGATCACTGACTACGTTTACATGGACAGCAGTAATCTAATCATTGATCTTAATCTGAGTAAGATAATAATGTGATTAAGGTGTTTACATGAGTCGCTTTTAGAATACTCCTGTCATGTTCCCATTTTACATGTTTTAGAACATAATTAGATTAACAGCCCACGTCATTACGTCACCGCGCCACGCCATCCGACGTCCCTCCAGAGTTTCACGTTTCAACATACAGTTCGTCTTCGTTATGGTACCGTATACAGTTTTGGGTGTTTTAATTTTTTTTTTTTACGAACGCTTGAAGTGCAGTTAATTATTTGTCATGCTATACGTGCAAATAGACAACTGCTTGAAGCAGTGGGTGTGCCCCAAATCGCGTAGTTACCGTCTATATAGTAGCCGAGATACATGTATTTTTCCCCACTACAGGCCTATAGTAGGAAGGTATGTGATTTGGGACACAGCCGAACTCTCTTGTTCTCCATAAAATGTAAAACTGCTGTGTGTGATCGTGTCCTGTCGCAAAATGCGGTGAAAACTCCCACACGACGTTCATAATGTGATTAAGGTGTTTACATGTCACTACTACACATCCATAATGCGACTAAAACAGGAGGAATACTCCACCTGTCGTAATTAGATTATTGCTTACTTCAATTATGCCCTTAATTAGATTAAGATAAGTGAAAATTGCTGTTTACATGGTAGTTTCTTAATTAGAGTATGGTCTTAATCGGATTAAGAGTGGATTATTGTTGTCCGTGTAAACGCAGCTACTGTCTTGCTGCATGATAAGGTTTTTCCCGATTAATGTAGATACATTTCTCTATAAATTGGCCGACAAAATGTTCCTGTAAACTTCTGAATTCATTCTGCTGCTACCATCATGAGTTACATCATGGGGATGATGTCATTTTGCACTGGAACTGGGAAGTTAGCATCACACTGGTTCCCTTGACAAAAACCCAATAGGATTTTCCCATAGACTTTTGGATTATTGCAAAAAATAATCTCTGATCAACAAAAGATTACAATACTAACACGTTTTGTCCATCAAGATAATGTTCACAAATGAACACAACTTATGAAGTTTGAAACCTAAATATGATCGCCAGAAATAAAAAGCTAACCGTATGCTATAAACGAATTACACAACAGTCGTTCGACTTGAACGTCACCATCACCAAGCTTCCAACAATTTTTCCAAACTTTATTTAAAAACATTTTCCATAATACGGATTTACTCTGTGGATCATCCACGTTTTTGGGGGAACTGTGCACAGCATACCGGAGCCAGTTTATCTGCAAAGGTCTTTCCTGTCGGCATGATGACGTTTAATGTCCCGGACAACCTCTGCAGTCCCGTTTAGCAACATGTAAACAATCAGGGTTTTTTTCAATACATGTAAAAGCTTTTTTCTGAAAATATTTTGAGCTTGTGTTCACCACAGACCTTATTTCAGTGTTTTAACCAAAATCCAATTAAAACGAGACGTTTTAAAACATGAGACGAAGGAATTGGAAGGGCTAAAATGCTAACTCGTTTCCGGGTTTTGACATATAAAAACGTCATCCCTGTACCACTCTATGTTGACTGGCTGTAAGTTTAGGAAGTGCTTGATTTGCAGCGGAGTTTTCTATGAGCGGAGGATGAACTTTAAACGTCAATATCGCAGTCGATCATGTTCATGTAATCGTGGGCAGTCAAAATCGTAATTGAAATCAATATTCAATTAATTGTGCAGCACTAAGCAACCATGCAAGCCCAAGCCATGGCACTACCTTCACCATGGTTCACAGAGGAGCTTGTATGTTTTGGACCATGAGTAGATCCTTTCTTTCTCCATACTTCTGCCTTTCCATGACTTTGGAAGAGGTCAACCTTGGACTCATCAGTCCATAAAACTTTGTTCCGGAACTTTTGCGGCTCATCTCTCTACTTTAGTCCACAGCATGTTCCAATATTTTGCTCGCCTACAAATTGGGTGGTCCGATACAAAATGCGCTATGTTCCATGCCATTTAACACATCTACATATAAAAACCATGGAAAAAAGCTGGCATTCTAAACTCTCTTCTCATATTCATCTTTGGATCTCAAACCTAAATGTCTTCAGTCTACAGAAAAAAAAAAACAATAAATTGGCCTTACCATGCCAATAGTTTCAGCAGGGGCTGTATATGTAGAACATTTAGAACTAAAAGTTTCTTTCTCCTTTGGCTCGTCATATTGAGTAAGTGTGTTAAGTGTCTTTCTTAAGCGTTTAAGCGTCTTTCTGTGAGAGTGTAAACAGAACATGGATTTTGATTGCCACCTACAGTATGTTGCATTCATCCTGGATGATGGATGACTAGCAGACAGAACCTTATAAAATCAAGTTTATCTGTGGGTTTGGAGATAGAACTTTATACATTTTAAAACATTATACCAAAAGCTTAGCAAAAAAATAAAAAAGAATACAAAAATAACACCACACGAGAATAAAGTACCTCCCAGTGGTGGAGCTTATGAGGTTAACTAATTTCTGACAAAAATGCCACACAACCCTATAATACTGAAGTCATGAAATACTTCCAGAAAACAACATGGACACGGATGCACACGGAAGAGCCTTTAATAAGATGAATGAGCTTACCTTAGGGGCAGAGTTCTCAAAAATGAAGCAATCTGTAACTTCAGGCAGGTTGAAAGACTGGCCACACGTTGGACATTCTAAAGTAAGAGAGAATCTGATCAATAACACTATTCCACAAAGCTACCTAATTACATCCAGGCTTATTTAAAACAAGCCTGAATAATAATTATTAAAACTACAAACCCAATTTCCATAAATTTTCTAAAATGCAATAAAAAAAGCTGAGATTTGTTAATTCTCTTGAACCTTTATTTAACTGACAAAAGTACAAAGAAAAGATTTACAATGTTTTCACTAATCAACTTAATTGTATCTTTTCTTTTTTTTTCTTTTAAATATAAAGAAATTAAAAATTTTAACGCCTGCAACATACTCAAAAAAGTTGAGACAGAGGCATTACCACAGTGTTACATCACCCTACCTTTTAATGACACTTTTTAATCGTTTGGGAACTAAGGATACTAATTTGCTGCCGTTTTGCAAGTGGAATTTTTGCCTGTTCTTGCTTGATACCAGACTTCATGGCCTTGTTTGCATTGTCTGATTCTCCTCTTCATGATGCGCCATACATTTTCAATAGGAAACAGATCTGGACTGCTGGCAGGACTGTCAAGAACACACACTCAGTGTCTACGAAGCCATGCTGTTGTAGCATGTGCAAAATGAGGCCTGGGCATTGTCCTACTGAAATAACCATGGACTTCCAGGGAAAAGACGTTGCCTTGATGGCAGCATGTGTGTCTCTAAAATCCCAATATATGCCTCTGTGTCAATGGTAACTTCACACATATGCAAGGCAGCCATGCAGTGGGGATTGATGCACCCCCATACCATCACAGATGCTGGCTTTCGCACCTTTTGCTGATAACGGTCTGGTTGGTCTTTTTCATCTTTGGCATCGAGAACTCGATGTCCGTTTTTCTCGAAAACAAGCTGAAATGTGGACTCCTCTGACGGTACACGTTTCCTCTGTCTTTCGGTCCATCTGAGATGAGCTCGGTTCCAGAGAACTCGGCGGCATTTCTGCATAGATTTGATGTGTGGCTTCTTCCTTGCGTAACAGAGTTTCAGGTTGCATTTCTGGATGAAGTGGCTGACTGTGTTAAGTAACAACGGTTTTCTGAAGTACCCCCGAGTCCATGTGGTTATATTTATCACAGTAACATGAAGATTTCTCACGCCGCCTGAGGGTTCGAAGGTCATGCACATTCAACAGTGGTTTCCAAAGTCTCAGTGAAAAGTGGGTGTCAGATCCTTGTGTACCGGGGTATTTCTGCTTTTCAATAAGCGCCATCTACTGTCAGGGAGTGAATTTGCACTTTCAATCAGCACATCGCCTGCATATAATGCCTGGGTGTGAACACACAAAAAACACTGCGAAAAGTGTCCCGGTGTGAACAGCAGTGGTGGAAATAGAGTTTTACACATGGGGTGGCCACTGCTTCATTCGGAGGTCCACACAGACACTCAGGCACACAAACATACACACACAATGTTGGGTTTCCATGTTTTATGGGGAATTTCCATAATGATTTTTTATACTATACAAACTGTATTTTCAATCCCCTAAACCTATCCATCACCTAAACACCACAAAAAAATGCATTTTTACATTTAAAAAAAATTTTAGTATGTATGATATAATATGATTTATACACACATAGTGGAAAGAATCGGTCACTGTTTGCGTCGATAACTGTTGAACATCCTAAATATTTTCAGAAAATAAAGCACCAAGGAGATTAGATACAGTAGCGTGTGTCTGTTACACAAACTGCTGAGTTTATACACAAATAAACTCACATTTACTACAACAACAAAAATACACACACACTGCAATTAAATATAGCAGGCATGAAGCAGACAGGGCTGTTTGCAACTGATCCGCCTGTTTGTGCTTCTTTAAAAAGAACTGATATCTCTCCCTTTCTTTTCATGTTTAACAGATCCTGTGCAAAAATATGACAGTCTATGGTTACATCTAATCAACCAATTACCATCATTTTTATCTTAATTACAAATCTTCATTAACTGAGCTAGCTAATTCATTTCAAACTGCTAAATATTAACTCTCTGAACACTGACAGCTGTAACCTACTTCCCACATTAGCTAAACATCTGAATACTGTAACTTACACACTGCACGGTATATGTGTGTATTACTAACACAGATGTAAGTGTAAGGATTGTTATGCTAAATTGCAAACCGATCTCTCTAATCTGATGAACTGGTAGTGTAATGGTAGCACAGGGATATGTGTGGTTATATTTAGTAATACAGAGAGTACCATGTATACTGTTAGTGAGATGTGTATCTAATAGGGGCAGTGTGGTGGTGAATCGGCGGAGACACAGAGATGAAGCTGTGGGACACAGACGGCGTTAAAGGCTGTTGGATGTTGTTTAATAAAAGTAAACTAAACTGTCACACTTGTATCGCCTCATTTATATGTGCCGTCTTAATATTACAGGCAGCCTATTGGAGCCTTATTAACTCACAGTGTCTCATAAAAGTTATTCAGCAAACAAACCTGATGCTAAACCTTAAAAACTTACTTAAAATGTTTTCTTTTTCATCAGTATCTTACAATCATATTCCCTCATCCTTGGCTCGTCCTTGATTTGAAAACTGCACGCGCTGCCAGAACGTCAAAAAAAAAACAAAAACAAAAAAAAACTCTTCTTTAGACAAGAGGTGAAATGATGTTGGTGTCAATCAGCATCAGCAACTGCCATTAGCGAATAAAATGTTGGGGTGGCCAATCGTATGTCAGGGGTGTCCGGGGTTGCAGTGGACACCCCTGATAATCGCCACTGGTGAACATGCCCTAACTTTCAGGTCCTAACTTTTCAGTCTTATTTTGCCTCTGTCCCAACTTTTTCTGAATGATCGGTGTAAATTGTTATTATTTTGTTTAAAGATTTTTTTCATTTAGTATCGCCCTTCAGACGCCAAATAAGATAGTTACATGTCTCCCAGAAGATAAAATACTAACAATTTACACCGATCATCCTGTTCAAAAGTTTACATCCCCCTGGCTCTTAATGTATCCTGTTGCCTTATTGCGCATCAGTGAATGTTTGCACCTTTTGTAATAGTTGTGTACGAGTCCCTCAGTTGTCAACATCATATAGCAGCTGTTGGAAAGGGGTTAAATATGCAGAAGATGCTGGAAAAGCAAAGAATGTGCAGGACTTGGAGGATTTTTCTGAAGAACAGTGGACAGTTTAACTGCAGGACAAACAAGGGACTCATGAAGAACTATCACCAAAAAAAACAAAACCAAACAAAAACAGTATGCACAACTGTACATACATAGTACTGTCCAAAAGTTGTAGGCACGCAATTTTTTAGCAAACTTTTTATTTTTATTTTATGACTTCATTAACAAGTCAGTAGTTAGATAGATAGAGTATATATAAAACATTAATTTAAAATAATACTTTAGTAAAAACACATTTAAATGAATTTAAAATAATACAAGAGTGCCTGAGCCATGTGATGACTTTTTATTCATTCTCTTATCATTCAATGCTAAGTCGTGGGAGTTTTAGAGGTGGTTCCTCTCCAAGTGTAAACTAGTTGCCTCTGCTGTCAGGTTCAGATTAGGCAGTAATGATTACTAATCCGAGTTATGAACACGAGCATGATGTTTACCTTTGGGGTGTTTGTCCTCAGAGTTGTTTACAATGCACGCTTTACACATCATGTGAAGACACGGTAGAAGTTTGGGCTCCGCGCTTGAACTCAGCTTTGTCGTGCAAACAGCACATGACTCGGCTTTCTCTACAGCGATGGAGGACGCGTGTGTGCGTCCTTTCTGAACACGAACATCTCTTTCTTCCTTCTTCCTCTCGGACATCGTAAAACAACACCTCCTGAAAATAAATAAACCGCCGCCGAAGCGCTATTCTTCATAAACCCGGGAGTCGTTTCCGCTCACTTTACTGTTGACCGCTGCGAAGGCATATCTTCACACGTCCTGTTTCTCTTTCTCCTGAAAATGCTTCTGTCTTCGCGTGAAAGCTCGGTGTAACGTCAGAAAGTGCTTATGGTGGGTTAAACTAGTGCAAGCTGATGCTTAATCCAAGCATAAACCTGTTTAGTTGCAAAATTTCGTTTACTACGGAGAACAGAACCATCTGTGATATTCGAACCCTTTCCCCGCGCACGATTTACAGCGCGCATGCGCAACATTCGTGTACATGCGTACATCTGATTTGCGTTTCAGCCGAAGCCCGGAAACCACGGTGGGCGGGAATATGTGTGACGAATCTGTCAATCATGTTTTGCATCAACCAACAAAGTAATTACTCGTGTCCATTATTCTCTTTTTGCATCATCCAGTCACATGTTAATATTAGCTGTCCATCTTTTTTCCCCCGTTAATTAATCTAAAAATTATCTTGTCACTACCCAATAACTGAGGATTCCCAAATGCCATTGGCTGGTGCATAAAATGATGGACAAGTACTTCACATTTTTTGATTTGCCAATGCAAATTTTGACTGACAGTCAAATCATAATATTATATAAAGTATCTAATGATTGACTGCCCATGCATCTCTACCGTCCATATTTGTGACGTGGTAATGAAAGTACAATTAATTTATATGCATGTTAAATACAGTTACTGCAAACATTTCCACCTCACAGTTCCAGGGTCCAGGGATCGCTACGGAACTCAGGTGCTTTCTGTGTTTGCATGTACTTCCCAATTCCGTGTGGGTTTCCTCTGCGATCTTTAGTTTCCTCTCACCTCCCAAAATCATGCTTGTAAGAGGACTAGATAAATTGCCTGTAGCTGTCAATGTGTGTGTGGAAAATGCCCATCCATCCAGGTTGTATTCCCACCTCACACCCAGTGTTCCCGGGATAGCCTCCGGATCCATCGCAGCCCTGTCAAGTGACAGAGAGTGACAAGTGACTTGAGCTGCGTTGCTTTGTTTGGCTTTGGTACGCAAATTTAAAATCAGGTACATTTACAAAAGAAACTCAGATGGTTTAATTTTGATTGTTATTAGAGAGAGATAGTTTGTATATATTGTAACCGTAGTTTTGACAGGTATAGGTCAAAGGTCAAAAAGATACACATTCTAACTCTCTATATCTAGATCAAAGGTCATGATCATAAAAATATGAATAGTTATGTTAAATCTGGTTCACATCCAAATCGTGACCATACCTGGTACGGCCATGTGTTCCCCCCCCACCCCCCCACCCCACCACACACACACACACAAGTTGCACACTCATGTTTTTTCTAACACTCTGTGGTAGGTCATAAAAATATATATAGTTATGTTAAATCTGGTTCACATCCAAATCGTGACCATACCTGGTACGGCCATGTGTTCCCCCACCGCAACCCCCCACCCCCACCCCCCACCCCCCACCACACACACACACAAGTTGCACACTCATGTTTTTTCTAACACTCTGTGGTAGGTCATAAAAATATATACAGTGAGGGAAAAAAGTATTTGATCCCCTGCTGATTTTGTATGTTTGCCCACTGACAAAGAAATGATCATTCTATAATTTTAATGGTGGATTTATTTGAACAGTGAGAGACAGAATAACAACAAGAAAATCCAGAAAAATGCATGTCAAAAATGTTATAAATTGTTTTGCATTTTAATGAGGGAAATAAGTATTTGACCCCCTCTTAATCAAAAAGATTTCTGGCTCCCAGGTGTCTTTTATACAGGTAATGAGCTGAGATTAGGAGCACACTCTTAAAGGGAGTTCTCCTAATCTCAGCTTGTTACCTGTATAAAAGACACCTGTCCACAGAAGCAATCAATCAATCAGATTCCAAACTCTCCACCATGGCCAAGACCAAAGAGCTCTCCAAGGATGTCAGGGACAAGATTGTAGACCTACACAAGTCTGGAATGGGCTACAAGACCATTGCCAAGCAGCTTGGTGAGAAGGTGACAACAGTTGGTGCGATAATTCGCAATTGGAAGAAACACAAAAGAACTGTCAATCTCCCTCGGCCTGGGGCTCCATGCAAGATCTCCCCTCGTGGAGTTGCAGTGGTCATGAGAACAGTGAGGAATCAGCCCAGAACTACACGGGAGGATCTTGTCAATGATCTCAAGGCAGCTGTGACCATAGTCACCAAGAAAACAATTGGTAACACACTACGCCGTGAAGGACTGAAATCCTGCAGCACCCGCAAGGTCCCCCTGCTCAAGAAAGCACATATACATGCCCGTCTGAAGTTTGCCAATGAACATCTGAATGATTCAGAGGACAAGAGGAAAGTGTTGTGGTCACATGAGACCAAAATGGAGCTCTTTGGCATCAACTCAACTCGCCGTGTTTGGAGGCGGAGGAATGCTGCCTATGACCCCAAGAACACCATCCCCACCGTCAAACATGGAGGTGGAAACATTATGCTTTGGGGGTGTTTTTCTGCTAAGGGGACAGGACAACTTCACCGCATCAAAGGGACGATGGACGGGGCCATGTACCGTCAAATCTTGGGTGAGAACCTCCTCCTCAAAGCCAGGGCATTGAAAATGGGTCGTGGATGGGTATTCCAGCATGACAATGACCCAAAACACACGGCCAAGGCAATAAAGGAGTGGCTCAAGCAGAAGCACATTAAGGTGCTGGAGTGGCCTAGCCAGTCTCCAGACCTTAATCCCATAGAAAATCTGTGGAGGGAGCTAAAGGTTTGAGTTGCCAAACGTCAGCCTCGAAACCTCAATGACTTGGAGAAGATCTGCAAAGAGGAGTGGGACAAAATCCCTCCTGAGATGTGTGCAAACCTGGTGGCCAACTACAAGAAACGTCTGACCTCTGTGATTGCCAACAAGGGATTTGCCACCAAGTACTAAGTCATGTTTTGCAGAGGGGTCAAATACTTATTTCCCTCATTAAAATGCAAATCAATTTATAAAATTTTTGACATGCGTTTTTCTGGATTTTCTTGTTGTTATTCTGTCTCTCACTGTTCAAATAAATCTACCATTAAAATTATAGAATGATCATTTCTTTGTCAGTGGGCAAACGTACAAAATCAGCAGGGGATCAAATACTTTTTTCCCTCACTGTATAGTTATGTTAAATCTGGTTCACATCCAAATCGTGAACATACCTGGTACGGCCATGTGTATCCCACATCCAAACAAAAATATCACACAAACACACACACACACACACACACACACACACACACACACAAACACACACACACACACACACAAACACACACGTGCATGTACAGACAAACGCATGCATACGAACCTGCTTATAAAAGTCGAGCATCCCTCTAGGCTTTATAATACTCTGCACTTAGAACAACGTGTGCGATCTTACAACATGGCTGATGTTTGTCCTAACGCACCAAAAAAAGCTCACCCTTTTTTGGGAAGAATAGAAAAAATGTTAGAACATGAAAAGATTCAATATTGGGTAATGTCAAACGGATGTACAGCCGGGTTTTTTTCGATGCAGAAAAAGGAACCGTTTTGCTTTTCAAGTTCTCGGTCCCGGGAACACACGATCTTTTCCTTTCACGAAGAATATGAAGCACTCCGAGTCAGGCCTAGGTCAAAAGGTCAACAACGTAAAACCCCCGTTCTGATGCATTCCCGAGCACAAACACACCCCCCACACACACACACACTCGAATGCATACGAACCTGTTTATAAAGTCGAGCACTTCGAAAGTTTTAACATCGGAAAAGGTTCGACCGAATTTCCAGAGTCAGTTCTTCACTACTTCGAAAGTTTGAACATCGGCAAAGTTCAACAGAATTTCCAGAGTCTATCCTTCACTACTTCCAGACACCATGGATTTCTCGGCAGGTAAAAATTTGTATTTTAATCAATTAATAGTTAAATATAAATTGAAATACAATGTTTATGTAATTATCCAGTAGGCAATGATATTGATATAAACTTAGAACTAATCATTCTGAGTACAAAAATCATCATACTTATCTGGTCATTATGTAATCTGGTACGATACTTTATCTAAATTGTAAATATTCATTACATTTATATTACAGTGCAAGACCGAGTTAAGCTCATCTGATTCTAGTGTATAGGTAATTAAAATTTGTCTCTTAGATCTATGTAGTGATCTAAAATGAGAATGTTAAGTTATTAAAAGTATGTTTTACTGTTTTATAGACAGCTTGGTGATTATTTCTGATGATGAGATTCCCGAAACAACCACTCATGACCTTTTGAATCTGAGTTCCACACGTAAGTCACAACATAAAATTGTGAATGTTTCATGCTGTAAAAGTCTTTCATACGTGAATATAACATTGTTTGTATCATATTCAGAATTTGAGGGAAACGTGACTAACAGTGATTATGACGGAGATATTTCAGGTGAGTTGTAGTATATTTACATTCTATTTACACAGCACAAAAAAATAAATAAATAAAAGCTCTTTCACATGGTTTGTGACTTATAGATACGAGTGATGCAATAGAAGACCAAGAGGAAATCATCTCGGAAACCGACATTCAACAAGACATCGAACTACAACAGATCTGCGCAGTGTGGCGTGAATTCTTCGAAGCAAAGACTGATTTATTGGAAAACTTTGGACAGATTGATTATACACTTGATTCTGGTCGAGGTACAGATTTTATCCCTTTACTGTACAGCACGCTTGAAAATGTGAATAGATGTCTCACAGTGAGCATAAAGTTGATTAGAAAATTGTATGATAGATATGGCGCAGAAACGACTGAAATGCAGTTCGGATATGGAGACTAAAAAAAAGAGAACCGAAAATTCTCCATTATCACATGATTTCTTTTATGACGGAAACCAGAGTTTTTCAAATGATTCGCACACACCCCTGAACCCATGTTTAACTGAAGCGATCAACCGGCTGAACGAAAGTTTAATTCCGTCACACCAAGTCGTTAGTGAGAGACCTAATCAGAGTCCAAATCACGTCGTATCAAACACAACGGTGACGCCAAATGATATATTTTCTGAATTAAATCAATGTCTGTTAGAGTTACATAATAACCTAAATGAACACGGTCATTCAGTACAAATAAACCCTGATCTAATCGATGCAGTCAATCAGTTGAATGAAAATTTAAGATCGTCAGAACAGAGCAATACTCAAAATGAAAACCCCAGTCGAAATTCCATTCAAACTGTATCAAGTACGCCGGTGACGTCGCACGACATATTTTTCGAATTAAATCAATGTCTGTTAGAGCTACAAAATAACCTAATTGAACAAAGAGAATCTATGCAGATAAATCCATGTTTAATAGACGTGGTGAATCAAATCAATGAAAATATGTCATTATCTCCCGTTCAGAATATCGTCTCGACTCCAGAAAACGCTCAGGAACCTAGACCGTTATGTTCTCATGATATGATACACGAACTTAATCAGAGTCTTATGAGGATAAATGACGGTCTTGTTAACTTAATCGAAAACCCTGACAATATTGCACAAAATTCGGAAAACGATAATGAACGCAACCGCCCAATGGAAAACATACACTCACCTAATACCCAAGATTCTCAAATGGAAAACACACATTCGCCCGATACCCAAGATTCTCAAATGGAAAACTCGCCCGATATCCAAGTAGAGCAAGAGGGTGATGGATTAGATCCTAATATTAGAATAATTAATCGGGAAAGATTCAACAACACTGAGATTAGGAGAAGAGTGAATTTTTCTTCTATCGCGAACATTGACAGCTTTGCAGATTTTTATAATTATGTTTTAGAGATTTTAAACAGCGCGATTGAAATCGCTAACAATTTAATTTCTGCCAAGGATGTAGTCACCGTTGAAATTAGAGGTGATACGATCAATGTTTCATCACGCGTTCAATTAGACAATGGTGTCATCGATTTAGGTTCTTTTCTGACCATGCTCGAAAATGCAATTCAGAGTAAACGTGAAATTTTTACCGATAATACCCTTGAAATAGTTGTCCAAATCGTTCGACCACCTCGGGGTGGTGGAATTAGAAGGAAAATAGGCCATATATTCAAATCAGAAACCCTGCAGAAGAAAATGCAGCATCTATACATTTTTCACAACAGAGACAACATGTGCTTCGCCTTGTGTGTTAGCCAACTTTTGAATCGTGAAAAAAATGATTTTGAAACCGAACAAATCGCTAGAAAATTACAACACGATGTGGGATTATCGGTAAACACCGCTGTCAGCTTCGCTGACGTACCGAGATTTGAGAGACATTTGAATTGCAAAATCGTAATCGTACACTGCTCTGCTAGCAAAGCCAGATACTCTTTCTTTCAAACTCGCAAGACTCCCCACGAAAAAACCATTTACTTGTTTTTACATGACAACCACTATTACGGGGTTAAAAGTATCAACGGACTTTTAGGAACGAGTCATGTTTGTCATGCTGCAGCTAGACTGAAGGTCTTCAAACAGACTCTTTCGATCGGATACTTGGCTGTGGCGGTGAGAAGTGCTTGTCCGTGACCGATTTTTACAGACGGTGAGACGGTTACTTGCTTCACAAAAAGAGAAGCGTTGAGTATTTTCAGATTGAAATTTGCATTTCCTTCCTTCATCAAACAGAATTCAGCTTTGCTGCGAACCATTTTAATCCTCAAATCGATCCCCGTTCAGTAAAAGTTTATCCTGAAAAAATATATCCGAGTGAATGTGTCCAATCAGGTCGAAGGTGTTGCTTTCAGCACTGAAACTGGCCCTTTTTTTGAGGCCTTCGTTTCGTCCGTCCGGGTCTGTGGCGTCCATATGCCCTGCTGTGTCTTTGTAGAATAGCCCGGTGCAAAATTGTGTTTCCAGTGTATCTTTTCCATAGTTGATAAGACTTTCAAAGGTGGCACGGTATGGGTATGTACTGCTAGATTGAGAAATAAGACGATCCCCGAGCATGACATCCACTTGTGAAAAAAGTGAGGCTACGGGGTAGTTAACGACCCCAACCTTTGCATCGTTAGCTATATTGGAACCGTCAGGGTTCACGATTTTACAGGTCAGATGTAAAAAAGTGTTGTTCAAGTCGAGGTAATCCTCCCCGTTTCCAGCCACGTAGAACTCCAGGGGCCCGTTGTCCGTAAGAGCGGAAAGTGGTGGTATTTCGACATAAGTGTACTTTTCGATACTCGTTTGGGTAAAAGGTAATGTGAAAATATCCAATTCTGTCTTGGTACACTCTGAGGATAGACTGTGTAAGAACGCCATGATGTTAGAAAATGTTCAGCCGATTTCTCTTGTGAGAGATGTAAGGGTGCCTGTTGCCTCTCTGCTCGGTCTTTTTCACACTGTTCTTGATTTTAGTAACCTTACGTCTTTTATTAGGAACCACATGTCGACGCCCTGGGAGCCTTTTAGATTTTTTACACGCAATCAACGCAAGCCCCGATCCGTCTTGATTCTGAGCTTGTGTCTTGCTCATAATGTTGTTGAATACGTCACTTACGAACCCTTTCGCAGCTGTTTTTAAATGAGGCTTTGCAATAGCAAAACCCCTTTTGAGGAACGGGACCGCCATTCTAAAAAGACCCTTGAACAGTCCTCCTAGCCCCGACCCATACATGGTGGGGGCGCCTTGAAACCCAGGAAGACCATTTCCAGCCTGGTGGACATAATAATCCATGTAGGTCTGCGGATGAACGTAACCCCTATCCATCATTTTACATACGGAACGAATGTTTAGCGGGTCTAAAGTGTAGTTTAGCAATAAATTTCCCATAACTAAAAGGTATAGGCTTGTTCTGATCCGTTTTGACTTCGATTACTATATCGGTAATGTGGTTCTTGGTGAGAGGTACGTAATGCAACTTATCATAAGTAATTGTGACGACTTTGTTGTTTTCACCCGTTATATGTACGCATCTCAGTAACGGAGCAAAACTGTCACCAACTCGTTGATACTCGATAACGTCTGTATATACATACATCGTATAAAAGCCTGCGTGAATATCAGAGGGGTTAGGCGCTTCTGGTTCTCGGGCCGTTATCGGAACACCGGGGTTCATACCGAGCATATATGCTAATTTTCCATTAGCTTTGAACGCAAAATGTTTTTGGGATACGATGCGTATTTTATTTTTCATAGGGTTATAGAATAGCTCTATTCCGAGCTCCATTTTCTTTATGTTGTTGTTGATTTCACTAACCACTTCATCGATATTTTTATAATATCCTGGAGTGATATTAAAGTTACTGTTTTGTGTTCTCTTTCCATCCCTCTGAATAATATGACACATACTGTCTTCCTCCGTTAACGAGTACCAACTCTGGATATATTGAACCTCTGCGAGCGATACTTCCCATATTCCGTTCAAATCGATTGGTTTGGCGAATTTAGTAGTGTAATGCGAGATCTTATTATTAGGGTAAATATCCAAAGACGCGTTGCTTGGAAGGGTCACAAAGAAACCACACTCTTCCATGGTTTAATGAGTATAGTTTTCAGTTTTGTTCACGGTGATCCTTTTGTTATGTTAACTACGTCTTCGACCGGAACCCACGAATTAAATTTATCAGGCCAACCCACCCATTTCACCAGGCAGATTTTTTTCTGGTTTCGGGTCTTTTCAGACAAGATTTTCTCAATTTTAAACGTCTTGTCCTTACCGATAATGATCTTTTGTAGCTCGGGTTCATAAAATGTTCCGTCAATTTTTTCACCATCATAGTCTTGTAATTTATACACTGGGGGATCTCTCGGTATCCGTTCGGAGATTGTAAAATATTCATCCGTAAAGTTTTGCTCGTATCCTTTCTCAAACTGTCTTTTTAAACGAGAAATTCTAACGATATCACCAACTTTAAACTTGAAATTTAGTTTCTTTAATTTAGGTGTGAACAATCCGTAGAGGGTTTTAAATACTCTGAAGGAATTGGATTCGTTGACCTCGGCAGGTTTCATTTTGATGCTGGAATGGTAATTGTGATTGTACGCTTGAATCAAATCCTGAACTATGTCGATGTATTTTCTCGTGTTAAAAGCGGTAAAATATCTCCACATCCTGGTCTTTAGCGTTCTGTTGAACCTTTCACACACCGATGCTTTTTGCCCCGTACCCGTAGCAAAGTGAATAATGTCATGTTTTTTCATTAATGTTTGAAAATTTTTGTTAAAAAACTCCTTCCCTTGATCAGTTTGTAGTTTTCTGGGGACCCTACCTTCATTTAGAATGGAATCAAAAGCTTTAGTTACTTCGATTCCGGTCTTGTTTCGTAACACACGTACCCAGGCATATTTGGATAAAATATCTATACACGTGATCATAAATTTCGCATTGTCGTTACTCTCTGACAAGTTGCTCATATCGACTAAATCAGCTTGCCATTGTTCATCGATGTTCTTCACAAAAACCTTGTTTCTTTTAAACTTTGTAGATACTGGTTTATGTAGACTGTATGCATCCTGCTCTGCTAACCAGTATTTTATTTCAGTATCATTAGCTCTTTTACCTATTTTCTCAACAATAGCTCTTTGCAAACTCTCAACACCACCGTACGAACCAGGTTCTGACGGTGTATAATATATATTCTTCATCAATCGTTCAGTCATTTCAAGTGTCAAGGCAAGAATGATCAAACACCAGTGTAGAATAAGCATTTATCTCAGAACACGTGAGTAAGGTATTACATATTCAATCAAAGTAACATTTTCCTTTCTAAACACACGCAGGTTTAGATACATGTTTAGTTTACATTCAATTGATTCAGCAATACATATAAAAAAACTTGTTACACACCTATGTGTTAAGGACACACGCTATTTACGAATGTCTTCAGCATTTTTGTTTTAATCGGCTTCAGCCTTTTCTCGCAGTCAGAATAGATGTGGTTTGTTTTGAGGTTTCCCATGTATGCGATGGTTCAGCAGGTTCCAGAGATGAGTGAAAGTTCCAGTAATCTACGACGTCTTCGCACACTTGCTCGTTGAAAACGTCTTTGGTTTTCTCCTTGACCTCGTTCAGCACGGTTTTGATGTGAGGCTCGTCTCGCCATTCACACGCGGTGGCTTCAGCGATGCCTTGAATTTTTTCCAGGGAAGGAGTGTGTTTGATTCCACACAGTTTCAGACCTCTTGCCAATGTGTATTTGAACCATGGTTTAAACAGTTTTTTCAGCAATCGGTAGGTGTTTAGGTGTAGATAGTACTCTTCAGGATCGAACAAACACGCGTGTTGGAGTTGACTCGGGTGATCGATGGCGCAGCCATGACAGTTGTCCTTCAGATCTTGTTGGATAACTCTGTCCAGCAGTTCCCCCGTAACAGCACGTATGATGGTTAGCACAGTGTTGGTTATACACCCGTCGGCTTCATCGTTCGTTGTCAGATAGGTCAGATTTCTTTTTCCTAGGTTTTCACCGTCTTCAAAACCCGAACTGGTCACATCATCATCATCATCATCAGCAGCAGCAGCAGCATACAGGGTTGCATCAGAGGTGTAGAAAACGGGGTTGATTTCACAAGACATATTGCTGGTTGACGTTCAGAATACTTTGACTCGATATGTAATCAGACTCATTTATATAGCGTGTGGGAGGAGTCTTGGGGGAGGTGGAGTTTCTGATCAAGAATAGTATATTGACGATCTCAGAATAAGACTTCTTCTAGCCTTATTTTTATTTGCATAATTTCTTTGTCTCTTCCAGTTTTTTGGAATAATTCATCGATTTGCCGGAAGTAGCGTTGCAGATCGTGCCAGCTGGTTCGGTCATACCTCACTTCACAATTCTCTTTGTTATCAGGGGCGTTGTCACCGGTTAATACAGCAGCACAGTGCAGTGAAACTTGGTTCTTGGAGAAATTTGTTGCTCTGATACAGTATTTGCATTGAAGAGACGTACTGTTCCATTTACGTCTGTACGCATCCGGGGAAAAGAAATCCATTCTAACAATGTAGTCAAAATCCTTGCACCATTTTCTGAACTTTTTCCAGTCACCTTTGTTAAAAGTTACGTTCTCTGTAGCACGGCTCCAGTGGATGTGTCCCGGGACCGAGAACTTGAAAAGCAAAACGGTTCCTTTTTCTGCATCGAAAAAAAACCCGGCTGTACATCCGTTTGACATTACCCAATATTGAATCTTTTCATGTTCTAACATTTTTTCTATTCTTCCCAAAAAAGGGTGAGCTTTTTGGCCGTACCAGGTATGGTCACGATTTGGATGTGAACCAGATTTAACATAACTATATATATTTTTATGACCTACCACAGAGAGTTAGAAAAAACATGAGTGTGCAACTTGTGTGTGTGTGTGGTGGGGGGGGGGGGGTTGTGGGGGTGGGGGGGGGACACATGGCCGTACCAGGTATGGTCACGAATGAATGTGATCCAGATTTAACATAACTATTCATATTTTTATGATCATGACCTTTGATCTAGATATAGAGAGTTAGAATGTGTATCTTTTTGACCTTTGACCTATACCTGTCAAAACTACGGTTACAATATATACAAACTATCTCTCTCTGTTATTTATTTTAGTAAGCAGCATAAAGTTAAAATCTTCTTCATAGAAGTCTGCTGAATATCAAATGCTGAGCTAGATTTCCAGTGTGAAAATCCAGCATAACGCTTTATGCACATTGAAAAGAACATTGAATTTTTATATAAACTGAGTGTTTGAGTCATTTTGGTGGTTGTTATTCTATAAATTGCCACAGCAGCACACAACCATAGTAAAAAAAAATCTACAGTGGACTATTTCACTGACATTTTCCACCTTTCAGTGGATATTATGGGAATAACAAAATTAATAAAGATTATGATTGTTGGTTGTGGTGTGTAAAGTTTACCAATTAAAATGCATTTGATTGGTAGAAACTGCACCAGAAAATTGCAGCAGAGAACTGAAATTGTATGTTGATATGAATGCTTAATTTATAAGTCAAGACCTCCAATTTTCAAGGTTTTTTAGTGTAGGAATTCTAACATTTTTGCAGGCCAGGACCCCACTGACTATAAAATTAATTCCATGGAACCCTCAGTACAGATTTATGAATGTAATCAAATATTTTTGTTATTATTATTTTATTATATAAAATATTATTATATATCATATAATATATATTATCATAAATGTGTAAATGTGTGTTATTTATTCGAGTCAGAGTTTTTTTTTACTCCTGAACCATTTAATAAAACACACAATGAAAATGAAATGAAAGCCTTTATTTGTTACATATACACTCACTGAGCACTTTATTAGGAATACAATACTACAAC